>NW_020897949.1:451155-574489 GCF_003984885.1 Neopelma chrysocephalum
AAAAAAAAAAGGGAAAAACACAGAAAAACCCTCAAAACAAACCCCACAAAATGAAACCCCAAAATCAGCAGCAAAAAACCACTGATGGCTTTATTCATTTCTCTGTCCTGCTCTCGTGGACCCGTATCTTCAAAACTACCTTGTACATCTTGCTCTTTGTAAGTCCTTCAACAACACCCAGATGGAAACTGCTGCAGAGTTCAACTACATTGCAGGAACATATAAGTAGTCCATAGGTACAGCTATATATTGTGTATATATATATATATGTATAGCAATGTATAGTTACAGCCGTGTAAGTAAGAATTAGTTAAATTATGCAGAAGATACGTTGGCATAAGCAACTTCAGAAATGAAGTGAATCAAATCAGGAATATGTAGATTTGTGGGTTAAAAACCGAAAGAAACATTCTATTGTTGGTAAGAGAGCTTACATCACATGAATATTTAAATTGGTTCCTGTGCACTCTGAACCATCAAGTCTGTATTGTCTGGTTTAATTAGAATAGATAATTTTAGAAAGTCATACTAATTCAGTGTACACCTCACAACTTGATTACACTTAATCAGATTGATTAAAGAAAAAAGCCATTTTTTCTTCTAGTACTGATTTTTTTTCCCCCTAGGTAAAAACACCCTGCTCAGGAAGAGTTCAATGAGAAAATATGATGTATGTATTAGGCTTTTTGATACACATGGTTTATCATAAAATCACAGACTGTTTGGGTTGGAAGGGACCTCAAAGGCCATGGGCAGGGACACTTTCCACCAGCCCAGGTTGCTCCAAGCCCTGTCCAACCTGGCCTTGGACACTTCCAGGGATCCAGGGGCAGCCACAGCTTCTCTGGGCAACCTGTACCAGGGCCTCCCCACCCCCACAGCCAACAATTCCTTCCCAATATCCCATCTATCCCTGCCCTCTGTTAGTGGGAAGCCATTCCCTTGATCCTGTCCCTCCATCCCTTGTCCATGGTCTCTCTCCATCTTTCTTGTAGCTCCTTCATATCCTGCAAGGCCACGGTCAGGTCACCCCAAAGCTTCTTTTCTCCAGGCTGAATAATCCCAACTCTCTCCCCTTTCCTCCCAGCAGAGCTGCTCCATCCTCTGCTCATCTTGGTGCCTCCCCTGGACTCACCAGTACATCAGGACATTCTGTTTGCCAGCAGTGAAAGGAAGGTGATTGATATACCCCTGGAACAGTCAGTCCTTCCTTTGGCTTTATCAGGGTTCATTAACTCCAGCAGCACAGCAACGAAAATAGTGGTAGTTTAAGACCTGAAATTACTCTTTACTGATTGGCTTCTTACATGGCTATGAAAAAGACCCCTCATGGGAGTTAAAATTCTGAAAAGTAAAAGCATGTGTATGATACACACAGAGAAACACACACACACACATGTGGGGGTGTAAATCGTCAGGAAAAGGGGCCATTTTTCACAACACAACACAACACAGATTACTTTTGAGAGATATATTCAGAATCTGCCATTCTAAAACTAGTTCATTCTTTAATTGCCTGTTCAGTATCTTACTTAAATTGTAATCCCTGGAACCCTGTTCAAAGAGCTCTTCAGCCTTCCTGACTCCTCTGCCTATAACAAACCAAGGTTATCCTTCCCACTGGCTGTCAGACTGTTGCCCACTTCCAGACTTTAGTTATTTGGTCTGTCCAATATGAGCCAACAACACACTTGGTATTTTAAACACAGTTGTACACATGTTATGGTAGTATTCAGCAGATATTGGGTCCTTGGAAAATGAAGATGTTACCAGTGGAGCTACTACCGGTGCAGACGTAAATCAAGAAAAAATATAAATAAATATTTTAATTAATTATTTAAGTTTTAAATTTCTCTTTTAGTATGGTGGGTGAGAGTGCTTAGTTTCAGCATGAAGTGTTGTAAACAAATTGCAATATGTATTAGCACTCAGCTTGGAAGACTTTATCACGATGAAGTCAAAATTTGATATCAGTTTCAAACCAGCCATTGCCAGAAACAGAAGACACATAAAAAACCTCCCCTTCTAAAACCCCGGTCTGACAGGAAACCTCCTGCTCAGCCTTTAACCATGGGAACATAAAGGATGATGTTGTCTGATCCAGCAATACCTCTGGGAATGAGCAGAGCACTTGCAGACGTGCAGAACAGGCAGTGACTGATGAGGGTTTGTGCTCAGAGTGTGCTAATGAACAGCAATCCAGTAGTGTAAACATGTAATTTCTCACTCATTACCTGTACATTAACATTGATTTCATACCTTGTCAACATCCAGGGGAAGCTGACTCAGAGCTGGAGAAAATCTCCTTTGGATGATTCCTGAGTAGGAAAAAGAACCTGAATCTTCCAAGAGCACGAAAGGGCACATTGTGTTCACTGCCCAAGAGCTGTTCTCTGAGGGCTCTGGGTGGGACAGCTTGACCTGTGTCTGCTTCTGTATGAGGGTTGAACCTTGTTCTCTGTGGCTGAGCCTCCCTCAACCTCTGCAAATGCCAATTCCTTCAGACTCTGCACAGTAAAAGTGACAGAGTTAGAAAATACTGCGTAAAGTCAGTAGATACTGAAATTGAGATATGTATTTACCCTAAAGCCCTTTTTATTCCTGGGAAATAATCCCAGCAGCAAGAAAAGTGAGTAACAGATGGGATTACAAATACTGAAGTTCAGCTGCTGATGATGTTCATGGATGTTCATAATAAACACTCTCAGGACAACATGAACAACGAAGATCTTACTGTCTATTGTACAGGCTAAAAACAGCATCAATACCCCCAAGTCTCCAGATTTCTTTCTTTCTGATGCCATCTGTAGAACTACAGGATCCCAGACTGGTTTGGATTGGAAGGGACCTTAAAGCCCACCCAGTGCCACCCCTGCCATGGGCAGGGACACCTTCCACCAGCCCAGGCTGCTCCAAACCCCGTCCAACCTGGCCTTGGACACTTCCAGGGATCCAGGGGCAGCCACAGCTTCTCTGGGCAACCTGTGCCAGGGCCTCCCCACCCTCAAAGCCAAGAATTCCTTCCCAATATCCCATCTAACCCTGCCCTCTGTTAGTGTGAAGCCATTCCCTCTGTCCTGTCCTTCCATCCCTTGTCAATAGTCTCTCTCCATGTTTCTTGGAGCCCCTTCAGGCACTTACAAGGCCACAATTTGGTCACCCCAAAGCTTCTCTTTTCCAGGATGAACAATCCCAGTTCTCTCACTGCATAGTCTTGTAAAGAATTATTTAATAAATATTTCTCCTCACTATTACTCTCCTCTGTTTCCTCGGTGGCAGGGTTGGGATCTTTACTAATTCAATAATGCTAATTTACTAACACAAGGGATTTTTCTTGCAAGTCATTATTCCAGATATGGACGAGGTTCAACAGCTTGGGAATGAACGGCTGGAACACTTTATGCATTCAAGTAATGAAATTTTAGTTGTCAAAACACAAATTTTGAGTTTCTGATTGTTGAGAAAACCAGCTCTTCTATTACATATATTATATACCACAACCAAAGGAACTTTAAAAAGAAAGAACTAATTATGTCTGGTTTTAATCTGGTTCTAAGCTTTCAGAATGTTTACAGTGATCCAAGGACCACCAAAATTTGCAATTTATGTAATGATTAGTACACTGAAGAATAAATTATTAATAAAATAGAAATTTGTGATCAATACTACCACAGGGATATTTTAATTTTCAGAGAAATTTAGTGGTTTGGCTTTTTGCTTCATTTTCTTTCTGATGCTCATCTGTGTTCTCAGTGAATGCTTTGCAAAATCAACCCTCATTTGTTGGTGACTGTCGGTGATAATTAAATCCCTAGACAAGTGATCTCTAGAATTATATATATCCCCCCAAAAATCAAGGAGAAAGGCTGTTGTGTTCTTCTGCTTTCGTAAAACCCGCCTTTTAGGATGGAACTTTCATAGTTAGTGAATATCTGCAGTTTTCTGTATTTACAAACTCAGAATACAGATTTAAAGAGCACATTCTTTCCAAACTCCCCATTATTAATTGCTGAGCAGAAGTTTTACCAATGGAATTAAATGCACTGTTTGCTTGCCTATATTTGGAGATTGCCATGGAAAACAGTTCTCAGCTTTGAATGATTTTAGGGACAGTTATTAAATAAATTACAGTAACAGTATGAGGTGAAGAATCAGTAATAGAGAGTTAAAATCATAATTAATGATGTTCTGTGACAACAGTCTTCTAAATAAGTCATTGCAGCCATGGAATTAAATCCTTTTTTTCCTTTTTAAAGCAAAAGACATTTTGGGAAAAAGAGAAAGAGAAAAAACCCACGAGATCTGACTAGAACCCTATTTTAGGGTCACTGGAATGAATCAGAGTCTCACAGAATCACGATGCTACGATTTGGAATCACATCTGATTTTGACACATGCTTTTCTTGAGCAAGAAACTTCAGTCACAACTTGGATAAGTTTGATTTCTGGTTTTGTAAAGGTTTTATAAACTCTTTGGATTAAATATATATAACTGGAAGGAGGGGATCTCAAAGAAATACAGGTAGCAAGGAGATGTTTGATGTATCAGTTTGTGGCATTCTCCTTCCATGGGACATTTCCCAAGGTCTAGGAAAGTCCTGGCTTGCTTGAGGAAAAAAAAACAACAAATGACAGGAGAGGGAAAGGAAAGAAAGCAAAATGCAGCTGGGAGTAATTTCTTACACAAAGTAGGAAGAACAACAGAAAATGCTTGAATTGTTAGAGCTGCTGGAGGAACACTGAAATATGAATGAAACTCATCTGTGTTTTAAGGACCCTGAATTCACCTCGGCCACTTCTCCAACCTCTCAAGATCCTTCTGAGTGGCAGCACAGCCCTCTCTGCTTCCTTCCCCACCTCCAAAAGACAATGACTGTTTAGAAGGCTTTTTTGAACTAAATTAAAGTGTCATTTAACATTCTGCTTCATAAAAAAGATTATGAAGTTGGAAGAAGAGAAGGCATTTAAATATCACTTAGGGCTTGAGCAGAAATCCCATGTGGAAAATGGTACAGCAAGACTTTCCAACAGATTTTATTCCCACCCCACATCCTGAAACACTTCTAGACTGACAAAAACATAATGCAAGGCAGAGATCTAGAAGTCAGATGTAAAGAAAAGAAAATATATCATATACATGGCAGAAAAAAACTGTCTTGAAATTAAAAAGGAAAACTGGATTCAGAAATCAAAATTACCGTGGAATATTGACAACAAAAGGAAAAATCTTTCACGCTCTGGTTGTAAGGAGAAAGCTGGGATATAGTTCCATATCCAGAGTCTAAATCCAGTTAAACTTTTCTGCAGGATTTCAGTGAGTCTGTGTCACAGGGGAAGATTCCCAATGTCTGTCTTGAGCAATAAAAGAAATCCCCCAGACAAAGCAGACAGAAAGGATGCTGAATTAATTATTTATTACTTATTTATGGTGCCTATAAATCCATAGTAATGGATGATCCAAAAAAGAACTATTCACAAATTTTGATAAATTCCTTTAATGATGTGACCTTAAAAACCCGAGAACCTTTGTGGTTTATAGATTAGCTATTTTTGTGTCTTCGTCCACATGCAGTTTTAATTATTTTAAAAAGTTAAAATAAAAATTAAATAATATCTGGAATTGGCATTTAGGAAATAATAGTTTGAGATGGCCAATATGGCTTTCTTTTTAACCATTTTTCAGTTCTCAGAATGATTCTGTTCTGGTTTGAACAAAATCAATCCTTTTCTGATGTGAAGTCTGAATAAAAAAAAATCTATCAGATATTCTTTCATGTCAGAGATGAGGGACTTGTAGTCATTAGAAGGTAGGATTTTTTAGGAACAACTTCATAATGGTCCTTTTTTAAAGGAACTGTTTTACCATCATGTGAAACGATGCAGGAGACAGAAGGCTTGATGTTCCCTCTGCTTTATTAATTTTTCATTTTCCTTCTGTTTGAAGACTAAAAGACTAACAAATAGTTCAAGTAGCAATTAGTAGTAATTATTTTCATAGAATCACAGAACATCCTGACTTGGAAGGGACCCACAAGGATCTAGTCCAGCTTCCACAGGACACTCCGACAATCCCCCCATGTGCCATTTTAATCTATGTATTGGAAATAAAATAAGATGCTATGTGAGTTTTAATATTAATTTAAAACATATTTGCAGTGAAACATTAGAAAGAGCAAAGCTGGATGTCCACAAGGGAAAAGTTATTTGGCTTCTATTGTTTAATGAATGACTGTTGCTGTTTTTAACCAGATACATGGAAGGGAAATGGCACTTCCATTTTTAAATGCATGATTTATAGAAAAAATTTCTTTTGTTCACCTTTTTCTCACCACTGCTTGCAGGTATTTATTGTATTTGTACAGTCAATTTTTCAAGCACCTGGGTACATGCTGTGGCAAATTGCACAGGTTGTGTATCTACATCTTGTACATAGTAAATAAACTGTAAGACTTTCTCGTTAAAGAAGAAAGATTAGTGCACACTCCCTTTTTTAGATTTATGGTGGTATTTTTCAATGTGATAAAATTCACAGTAGAAGCATGGCAGGTGAAGGCTGAAAATTTCCTGACTTAACACAAACATTTGCAGTAACATGTTAAAAGTGAGTAGAGAAGTGCTGCCCATCAGGAAAAAAGCAATGTAAGTGAGCCACTTCTTCTGTGAAACGTAAGAGGCTGTGAGTTTGTACAGTGAGGGAGAAAAGTAAATCAGAAAAACAGAAAAAGGAAAAGCAAGTGAAGGTATTGTTTGTCATTAATAAATTGTTGATGAATATTGCAAACCTGAGAGCCCTTTCCAGTGCTTAAAGGGGCTCCAGGAGAGCTGGAGAGGGACTGGGGACAAGGGATGGAGGGACAGGACAGGGGGGAATGGTTTCCTACTGCCAAAGGGCAGGGATAGATGGGAGATTGGGAAGGAATTCTTGGCTGTGAGGGTGGTGAGGCCCTGGCCCAGGTTGCCCAGAGAAGCTGTGGCTGCCCCTGGATCCCTGGAAGTGTCCAAGGCCAGGTTGGACAGGGCTTGGAGCAACCTGGGCTAGTGGGAGGTATCCCTGTCCATGGCAGGGGGTGGGATGAGATGAGCTTTAAGGTCCCTCTTATTCCATTAGAGCTTTGGCTTGACAAATATTTTTTCTACTCTGCCTGGAAAATGCCAATGCTGCTTTTGCAAGAGGAGATTTGAAGGTCTAATCTGTTTTTGATCCTCATGTGACACAGTTGCATGGGAAATACCACAGGAAACAGCATCACTGCAAATACTTGAAGACATGAATGAAAAAGAATAATACCAAAGAGAACAACAGCACTCCTTAATCTGTGAAAAGCTACTAACAAATAAAAAAGGAAAAAAAAAGCAAAAAAAATTTCTCTGTCCTGAATTATATGTAAACAGAGGTGCATTTCTATGTTAAATCCCATTGAAATAAGATTAGATCCCAACCAGTCAATGACTTCAGTCTGAGAGCATTGCCACAACTCTCATTTGCATAAATCAATCTATTGCCTTTCTTTCTTTTAGACAATAACGTCACTCCAGAGCTTGTGATTCTCCATTAACAAATTCACTGAATCCTCAATTAAAACAACTAAAATCTTAAAAAAAAAAGACAGAGAAAGAAAGCTAAACATGCAAAAGGAATCCACTCGTAGGACTTTAGGGAGGGTCAGGAGTTGGACTTTGGTGATCCCTGTGGGTCCCTGTGAACTCAGAGTATTCTTTGATTTTGTGATTCTGTGAAGGAATGATCCTTATGCACTAGAACATGAAAGTAATACTGAAACACTTCTTTAGCCACATATCCACCCATTTTGTATCTCTTTGCATCACCTCTGTAAAGCCCAGCTCTCTGAGGTCTGAGAGCATCAAGCTGTGATGTCAAAGAATGATGATTGGGAATTGCCATTCTCCTTCCCTGTTTAAACCTGGTCTCTTCACCTTGTTGGCCTGCAGCAAATTAACTACCCTGTGACATCTGAGAATCTGTCCTTTTATCTCATTACCACCATATTCTTGGGACCTCTAAGCCCCCAAAGGGTTAAGTATTTCTCTAATCTGATTTATACTTTGTTCTCTTACTTCCCCTTAAAAACCTTAACCTACTCCTTGGTCACATGAGCTGTTTCTACAGTCCTGTAGACATTGTCTCTGCAGAGAACTGGGTATATCTGTAGCTGAAGTGGGATCTAATAAGAACTCCTTGCAAATGTACAAACTATTATCCCTCACTACTGTGTAAATATTAATAACAGGAACTCTGTGACATTCAAATGTCACACAGGCAGTTGGTGGTAAAGGAATGTTCAAGCAAATGAGTAATCTGAGATTGTGATACTGCACAGCTCTAATTATAAAACAGCCTTATTATTTTCTGTAACATTTTATGATATCATAGTATTTGGGAAATGACTGTATTAAGAGTGTGACATTTACTGAAGTGAATAAGCTTTTTACATGTGAAGTAATTTCACTGCAGGTTATTGTGCAAAACAGAAACTTCAGAAGCCGAGATCAGCTAAGTCTTTGATGCACTGCCAATCTAGAGTTATTTCCTCAATTTATTATCTTTCCACATTGGTGCCTTACTCAAAGGGGAAACAAAATATACAGCTTCTTCCTACAACTTCAGGTTTTGTTCCCTTTGTGTTTTGGTCTGAAGTGGATTTTAATTCTTGAGCACCATTTTGCTCAGTCTGGGTTACAAATGGTTTGCCAGGACATGTTTATTCTTGTGGCCCTGTGTATTGTGTGACTTTGAGGAATTTTCACACAAAGTTTGAGAGAACTTTTTGTGTGGTTGTGGTGGGTTATCCTGGCGAGTTGCCAGACACTGATCCAGCTGCCTCTTACTCCTCCTCCTTCCTCCAACAGAACAGGGTGAGAAAAGAAGGTGAAAAAGTTCATGAGTCAAGATAAAAACCTGGAGATCATTTACCAATTACCACCATGGGTAATAAATCATAGAAGCACAGGATGCTTTGGGTCTTCTGCATCCTTAGGCAGGTGTCTGTGCCTCAGAGTGTTTGTTAAGCTGGGAAGAAATCCCAGGCTCCAGATCCCCTTAGGGATAGAACAGCAATAGATACTAATCTTGAGATTGTTTTCTTCTGCAAAACCATCCTCTGTCAGTTTGGGTTGGAAGAGACCTCAAAGATCATCTCATCCCACCCCTGCCACGGGCAGGGACACCTTCCACCAGCCCAGGTTGCTCCAAGCCCCGTCCAACCTGGCCTTGGACACTTCCAGGGATCCAGGGACAGCCACAGCTTCTCTGGGCAACCTGTGCCAGGGCCTCCCCACCCTCACAGGGAACAATTTCTTTCTAAATTTCAATCTAAACCTTCCCTTCTCCAGCTTATTACCAGTTTAAGAGACCTGGATGGTGACAAACACAAACTAAATCGCTCCCCCAAGCTCTTTCCCAGACTTAACTTCACTCCTGCACTGCCTCCTACCCCTGAGAGGTGCAGGGATGATGGGAATGGGGTACCAGCTCCTCCCTGCCAGCCCTTCCTTCTCATGTTTTTCCCTTGTTCAAGTGTGGGTCCTTTCCATGGGTTACAGTCCTTCTGGATAAACCTGCTCCAGGCTCAGTTTTGTTCTAACTTGTGTCTGCTGGAATATATAAAGCACAGAAATTCCTTCCCCAGGCTGCTGCAGTCGCAGTTGGATGAGATGATCATTGTAGTTCCCATCCAGCTGAGCCATTTTGATCCTGTTCCATGACCCTACTGAGGGTGGGCTTGGGCTCTTCTCCCAGGGAACAAGTGACAGGAAAAGGAGAAATGGCCTCAAGCTGTGCCAGGGAGGGGTTCATGTTGGATATGGGGAAAAAATTCTTCACTGAAAGAGTGGTCAAGCACTGGAACAGGCTGCCCAGGGCAGTGGAGGAGTCATGAGCCCTAAGAAATGACTGGATATAGTTTAGTTGGCCTGCTGGGATCCAGTCAAAAGTTGGACTTGGTGCCCTTGGAGGTCTTTTCCAACCTTCACGGTTCTGTGATTCTATGAAATCACACACAAGCCACGAACTTATGAGTTTCTGTTGTAAAGCACAGCCAGATTTCCTTAGTTGCTTCTACCAGTTTCAAAAAAGTCCCATTTTATTCAGATTCTTTTTACCTTTTGATAATTTTAATTTCTCATTTCCCAGGAAAGTGTCAGTCTAACATATCTGTAAGACTAATACAGCTATATAGTATTACAAGCACAGATTGCTTTTCTCTCTTGATTATGAATGCAATCAGGTCATAATTTTGATTTCTACTCCAACTGTCCTCCCTCACTGGCAGCTTTTTCTGGATTTGTTAATTAATCACTTATAGTCTTGTTATATTTGCAGTTTGCACACAGAATATTGCACCAGCCCTGGCTCCAGAGATGGGAGTTTGTTTCTAAGTCAAAGATTACTATTTCTTTATCCAGGATTTCCATATTCATGGAAAGATATTCTTATTCCAAAATCACGTTGAATTCAGTGTTATTCTAATTTCTCTCACTGCAAGTTGAGCAGCAAATGTCTCTACCACCCTATATGTCACTAAAAGCAATAATCTTGGGAATTCAGTGTAAATATATTCATTTATTAGATTTTGTACTATTTCTTTTGAGGGCAAATATATCTTGCTGTCTTTCCTTATAGAGTTGAGCAAACAGATTAAACCCCAGGAACCCAGTGATTGGAGATTGAAGGCAGGATTTCCGTTCTGGGACAAGAACCCAAACCATTGACATTCCTTCTTTCAGCACTTGACACTTGGAATAGTTCAGCAAGTTGATTTCCTACAAGGGTTTTTAACTAAAATGTTTATTTAAACCTTTCTCAATGATTTAAAATTTCAATGATTTCTCTTTTTCTAACTTCAGATATTACTCTCTTAACCCAGTTGCTTTTCTTCCATTTCCTGGGTCTTTTCTCTGTGATGTTTTATTCTTGACTCCAGCTGCTGTTGGTAGATCTCTTATCCATCTTGGCCTATTTGTGCCATGGAAAGATCCTCCTCATACTCTTCCACTTGGAAAAATAAAATAAGACATGAACCAAGAAATAAAAAAAAACAACCACAAATTAAAATTCTAAGAAAACATTCATAAAAGGTACAATGTTGCTGCTGCTAAATTAATTAAATCATAACAGAGGGACAATAACAGAGAGTCAAGAAATATTAACAGAGACACTGAAAGAATAAAGAGACAAAGGAAATGAAGGACTGTAAGGAAGAAAAAATTCCACGTTAGTCCTGCCCTGTTCTCGCAGAGTGATTCAATCAACACTTGGCTCACATCAAACAAATCCAATTAATGAAATTAACTCGTGATAAATCTGAAAGAACTATCCAACATGTGCCATTTGAATCAGTTGATCCAGAAATAACAACTTATCACAACTGGAATATTTATACTGTTCAATAACACCAAATCCATCATTCCTCATCCAGTCCTAGCAGGTTTTGCAAAGCACAGACACAGTTAGAGGCAGAATATCACTGATGCTCTGTGTGTTAGGACAGTTTGGAGAGGAGCAGATTTCTCAGTCTTGTTCTGGATGTAAAATATAGATTTTATTTCTCCCCCCCCTTCCACCAAATGCCAGGTCTGCTCAGAATATCTAAACACATATATTTCCTTGGACTTTGTGGACTTAAAAATTATATTTACTTTAAAATGTATTAGATTTACTTATCTTCTATGGAGCTCTTAAGACACCAGTTATCATCTGGACTATTTAGTCACTGGTGCCTGGGCTCACTTTAAACTGGACTTCAGAAGGAAAAGGTCAAGGACTCCTGAAGAAAACTACACAACTAATTGATTATTGAATTCCTTAAAAAAGCTATGATCTTTTTTCACATGAAATCCTATAGCAAGATGGATTAGACTGTGTTTATTGGTGATTTAATTGACTTTTTCATACACTTTATAGAGTGCGATGTTCTTATCTCTACAGAATACTTGCAAACCACATCCCAGTTGGAACAGTGTGTATTTTAAAATATTCCAAACGGAGAACATGGTTTAGTGGTAGACTGGGCAGTATTAGCTTAATAGGTGGACTCAATCATCTCAAAAGTCTTTTCCAACCTAAATGATTCTGCCATTCTTTGATAATATACTTTAAAAAAATTTTAAATATTTCATATGGCAAAAGTTGTTGAAAACATTGTAGAAAATCATCATGATATGTGGCAATAGCCGGAGTGAGACTGCGCTGGAATAATAAAAGGGAGCAGTCAATTTTCCTGTCACAAAATGATTAACCAATTTACTGGAATCATTAAAACTGATCCAAGATTTATGATTGCGGAAAGGTGAGTTTAGATGGAAACTCAAATCAGCACTAGTGCCAGGACTTGAAAAATATCCTCCCTGGTCAGCACTGCCACTGAGGCAGTGCCTCGGGAGCCCTGAGCCAGCCCAAACTGGCAATCAGAGGGATTTTTTGAAAAGAAAATAATCCCAGGCTTAGCATCTATTGCTGTTCTACCCCTTAGGGGATCGGAAGCCTGGGATTTCTTCCCAGTTTAAGAAACACTCTGAGGCCTGGAAACCCGCCTGAGACAGGAGAAAAGAAGGCTCCAGGGAGAACTTAGAGCACCTGGCAGTGCCTGAAGGGGCTCCAAGAGAGCTGGAGAGGGACTTGGGACAAGGGATGGAGGGACAGGACAAGGGGGAATGACCTTAAACTGAAGGAAGGAAGGATTAGATGAGATATTGGAAGAAATTCTTGGCTGTGAGGGTGGAGAGGCCCTGGCACAGGTTGCCCAGAGAAGCTGTGGCTGCCCCTGGATCCCTGGAAGTGTCCAAGGCCAGGTTGGATGGGGCTTGGAGCAACCTGGGCTGGTGGAAGGTGTCCCTGCCCATGGCAGGGGTGGCACTGGATGGGCTTTAAGGTCCCTTCCAACCCAAACCATTCTGGGATTCTCTAATAATAACAATTACAAGTATTTCTAACTCTGACACAGATATTCAAATATTGATGCAAATTCTCCTTTAATATTCCCCAGCAATGTGTTGTACAGCTGAACTCTGAGAACAGCACCAAAAGCTTCTTTCTGAAATCAGTGCTGCTGATGATTTATAACAAAACCTGTACACAGAGTTGTCTCAGGATCAGCTTCTGGCTACAACACCAGTTTCCTTCCACAAGCTCATTCCCAGCAGTGAACCCTTGTTATCCTGCAAGTAGAGATCACTGGTTAATGCACTACTGGAGTGAAGGAAGAGTTGAACACAAAGCAATTTTTCCACGCCCGCCAGCACAACCTGCTCATCCCAAGGCAGAATGCTTTTTACCTTGGGCCTATTTCTTTTCTGAAAAACAAGATGAAAGAGGCAGAGAGGAATGTCCAGGCACTGCCACAGTGCACCACTGATCTTTAGGGTTCCTTCCAACCCTAATTATTCTATAGTTTATGATTATGGGGTTGCCCAGAATCCTCACAGTTCAGAGTGAGGGAGCTTGGCTGAGTGGAAGGGTGAGCCAGGGGCAGACTGTACAAGAAGAAGCTGAGCTCTCAGTGCACTTGGGTCAAACACAAAGCAGAGCAGCCTAAACAGCTGCCTCTTGCCCTTAAATCAGAAGAAATAATCAAGTAAATTATAAAGGTAAGCTAAGCCCTTGCTAATTTTATCTTAGAGGAAGCAGGTTGTGTAATACTCCTCCTGTGCTTTTGAACTTCGTTAGATAGGGGCATTATGATAAATTCACCTGAGTCCAAACGGCCTATGGGCAAAATAATAACATTTCTTTTGTGCTACACAATGAATCAGATTTGAGAATCTAGGAAGATGTTCTCAGAAATTAAGTCTCACATCAGTTCTCAGGCAGAAAATGCTTTTATTAAAAGTTTTCTTTCATGTAGAAAGTGTGTTTGTGAGCCTGTGTGTCTGTGTGTCTAAAGTGTCTATTCTGTGGGTAAATAAAAAATAAAAATATACCCACATGAATACTACAGAAGCACATGGAATGTATAAAATGATATCTCACATTCTATTTTGTCCTTGTTTCTGCTTCAGCTGCTTCAAACTGGTAAGGGTAAAGAAGCAACAAGTTCTCACATTTCACCTTCTCTGAACCTACATTGCATTAAATTGTGTGTAATGATTTCCCAACTACAACAATGGTAACATGAAAATCTATTTCTCCAGTCATAAATAGCCATAAGAGAGCAAAATTAACATATTTTCTTGTGTTTGATACCCTGTTATCCTTTCAGGTCATTAAATACTTGCTGACAATTCACCTTCCAGCCAATTCTTCGACTGAGAAACATTTTCCAGAATTTAAAAATATTTTTCAGTGTTAAATCCAGGAAAAGCAAATTCCACAGACATTTCTCAATGCCCCAAATGAGTGTTTCTTTGTGCTCCCAACTTCTGGTTCCTTTATTATTGGTATGTACTAACATTGGTGTTATGCTTAATTCCAGTTACAATGGGGCATGTTCCAATATGATAAATTTTCACCCTGATCCCTAAGGGATCTCTATTTTTCCTGAGGTCAGACTGTAGTTTGGCATATGGTTCTTTCTCCTGTTACCAAATATTCCAAACGTTTCTTCAGCAAGGTAATATTGGAGTGCAGGTGGACTGCAGAAATCCCATTTATTCAGATAGATTTTATTCCTTTGACAGTATCTAACGTGAGTGTGCTTGTATTGAATTTTATTGCCTTTATGGAACTTGCCCCAACCTCCAGATAAAATGTACAAAATACAATAAACTTACTTCAATATTCCAGCTTGTTCTGGGCTCTCTGTGTTCTGTTTTAATCTTTGTTAGAAATAGGAAAAAGAAAATAACAAAATCTGTATGCTGGGCACAGCTGATGGTTCCCTGCAAATATATTAAACTCTTTGAATAAAGACTAATGAAGATAGGAGGCCTTTTTAATGAACAAACCTTTTATATTTACTATTTTCTAGAGTTTCAAGGAATTCAGGGAGCATAATGAGATTGTGAGAAAGCTGAGATGAACTGGTGCAAATGGTTGTAAATAATCAGCTATAATTGTTTTTTCCATTTAATGAGCACTTTAAAAGGGTAAGAAAACCTTTCCACTTGAGTTCTGGACTTGGTTAAGAAATGCCAACAGAAAATAACATGTTTTAAGGCAAACCTCAGCAGGTTTCCCCTTCTATAACCTCCTTGCTGGAAAGTTTGAGGTGCATAAAGGGACATAGCTAAGGGATAAAATGCAAAAAATAACAGGGTTTGCTGCTTTAAAGAAGCGGTGCCCACATGTTCATCTTGCAGCAATTAAAAAAGAGACTGAAAATCATTTGGGGCATCACTAAGTGTGATCTGTTTGGTCGATCTCAGAAACCTGGAGGGGAGAAAACGCCTCACAGAGCCTCATGGCCCTTAAAGATTGTCCATTCAGATCCCACCCTGGGGCTTTCAGTGCAGGAAAATCACTCCAGTCAGGGGAAAGATCTTCGTGGATGGGAGTAACACCGTTTCTTAGCGATTTAATGACACACCAAAAATGAACCAGGGTGTTCATAGTTGTGTTAGTCACAATTTGGGCTCCCTGTCTGAGAGGAGATACTCATACTCCTGATGGCTATAGAGATTATGGAAATGATTTTAACGTTATAAAACCAGGAAAGAACCCCAGCAAAATGTTTCCAATAGCGAACACACACAGTCTCGGAGCAGAGGAATCATCCTAAAGGTTCTGCATTTCTTGTTTCAGAGCGTGACATTTCAAAAGGTTCACCCGGGGCAGGTGTGCTCAGAAAGGTAGAGAATATAATTGCAAGTGTGATCACACCTTTTAGCAGAGACATTTAAATGTAAAATGCAGAGTGCAAGTTCTGTGCAGTGCAGGCATTTCACAGAACACCCTGACAAGTGCAAAACCTTCCCAAACAGATAAAAAGTCTCTGGTGGGTTCAGGCAGCTGCTGAGCTCTGGAGCCACAGGAATGAGAGGATAATTTAGGTTGCATAGAAAGTAATACTTTTGTATTACTTTTGTATTAATCTATTCCTTTTTTTGTATTAATCTATTATTTTTGTATTAATCTATTATTTTTGTATTAATCTATTATTTGTATTAATCTATTATTTTGTAATAATCTATTACTCTATTGTATTAATCTATTACTTTTGTATTAATCTGACCCTCACTCACACCTACTCTTTCAATTTAAAAAAGAAAACACTTTTCAACATGGTAGGTTATTTATCCAGAAGACAGTTATCTGGGAGAATAACAGCTCAGTTTGACATTACCTATTGGGAAATTTTAAAAGTCTTTGGAACGAGGAGAAATTCTTTAGTAGAAATTATATATGGAAAGTTTAGTCTGAACACTGCAAATTGGTGTCAGTTTTAAGCCTAATAAATGTTATGGTATAAGGCATTGTTATAGGCATCCATTTCCATCTGGGATGAAAACATCTCTGTTTAAATGGCTGATATGCCATTAATCTTAATATTTCCTGAGTCAAATTACGTACCTTGATAAGAAATAATTAAATCTTCACTTCCTTTAAATACCCACTTTGGGTTTCAGAAACCCAAGTGTTTAAAAAGAAGCAAGATTTGCCACTTTCAAATGAGGTACCAAAGAAAATCTTCACCCCCAGGAATCTGAGAAGCTGCTCATTTAACCTCGTCACAATTTGCTAAACTGCAACTGCAAGTGGGAAGCCTTGGTCAGATGGTTTTGCTGAACTACCCTATAAAAAAAATAATGGATGGCAACAGCAAATAATGACATTACCTTGTTCAGGTAGACATTACCTTGTATGATTATGAATTCCAATGTCCCATAAAGAAAAATTCATGATCAAAAGGCCCAAGGAACTCAGCTTAGTGTGGCTTTGACCTTCTGAGGAGAGCATTCCTTAAACATGTGGGTAGGCAGGGATTGAAGTGGTTGGTAGCAGTTAATGATTAAGGAGGCCACAAATTAAAAATACGCACTCACCTGATGTTTTCATTTTTTATTCCAGTTTTCTGCCACCTTTCCTGTTAATGAGGATTTGGAGAAGAAGGTAGAATTTGGACAAGTGAATGACTCTGGTTTTTACACCTTTATCCAACACGAGCACAGTCTGTGCAGTCCTACCCATGAGCAGTTGCTGCTCTAGCACTCTGTATCCTCCCTCTTTCCCACCCTGAGCTCTTTGTTGAGCACAAGCTGCTCTGAAAACACATTTGTGAACAGTTGGAAGATAATCACATGACACGACCATTTTAGTGCTCCATCCCAATTTCTACTGCCAAAAAGGGTTCTAGTGCTTAGACAGGAAACACATGGCAAGCTCTTGGCAAAGCAAAAAGGTGCTATGAAGCTTAAGATGAGATGCCATGTCCCATGAACTCTGAGTAAATAGCAGCCTCTAGGGAATTTGTGTTATATTTATATATATATATATATATATGTATGCAGCTATATAAACACATAGATGTACACATATATCCACACCTACGTGGAAATATACAATTGAAAAGAACATAAACCACAAAGTTCATCAGAAGTTTTAATTTATTCTGTCTGTCAGAGTATTTCAGAAGTCAGAGAGCAAGAGCAGGGAGGGGCAGTGACTGCCAGGTCTAGAGGCTGTGTGCATTTCCATTTCCATCTCAGGCAAACCAGTGTTCCTCACAAAACAACAAACACTGCTTGGAAATTCATCATCTGTTCATATTTGACGTTTCTCCCAAAACAGTCATTCAGTTCTCATAGTGAGAAAATGTATATATTTGTATGGACTGCAAAGTAAAAAGTTTTATTCTTTTATTTATTACAGAGTTGAATATTTTTCCTCTTTCTTCATGGCATTCACTGGACCTTTAATTAAACTATTAGTTTTAACAGACAAAGAAAAATAAACTTTCATGTCATTTTAAGCCTGATTTTCTCTATTGGCAGTGCCATCATAGCTGGCAATGAGCTGTATTTACAGTGAAAACATTTTTTGTGATGAAGTGGATGAAGATGAGCAATAGGTTCAATATAAATCACTAAGGAATAGCAATCTAGGAACCAAATAAACTTTATTCTAATTAAATTGACAGATAAATCTTCCACCTCTTTTTCAAAAATAAAAAAAAAAATACAAGCACATAAGTCTCAATGGTAAAGAATCATTACTTAATGAAACACTCTTAGTTACACACTTCTGTGTCACGGAGTGCAAATCATGTCTGTGATATATTAACAAATACTCATATATGTGTATTAATTAGCTGTGTAACAACAGCTTGATCAATACTCAGTACAATGGACTGAAGTTTTCAAAAGTGTCTTCAAACACATTTGTGTTGAACCTTTAGAACACGAGTATATTTGTGTTCAATCATTGACAAAAACCCCTGGAAGGTTTGGAAATTCGAGCTGTTTCTCAGGAGATGTTTAGGGGTGAGGAGATAAATAACAAATGAATACTGAGCTCACAATTCTGATTCCTTTGTCACACAGCTCTTAATTTGTGCTGTCACCATGTTCAATATTCAATAGACCTTCCCTGTGGAGGTGACAGACCTAAGAGCTTCCACAGGGGTGTCCAGACAACCTTCTGCAGTCAGAACTCCAGGGCTCAGGAGATGAGCCTGGAAAAAGGCCTCTCCAGTTAGGAAGAAATGGTCAAGCACGACTCAGCAATATAGAAAGAGATCAGGGACCCAAAACATTTGTCCTGTCTCCCATTCGGGCAGGAATTCCAAGTATTTTTAATTCTCAGACTTCTCCAGAGACAAACCCAAGGTTCTGTCTTATGTGTAAAGGGAACTGAATAATTTTGAATGACCCAAACTAACAAGATCTGCTGCCTCTCATTTTCCTCTCATTTTCCTCTCATTTTCCTCTCATTTTCCTCTCATTTTCCTCTCATTTTCCTCTCATTTTCCTGGCCACCCTCCGTCCATTAAAGTTAAAAATGAACCAAGTCACAGACCTTCCCTTTAAAAGCTGTGCACTCTTTCCCCACCACTCCAGATTTGTTGTATGAATTTCTTACCCACCTCTGTGTAAATGCTCTGGCTTTACATCAAATAGGAGACTTTATCTTTTGGACTATGAGGGAGATTTATTTCCTAGTATAAGGCTATTTTCTGGAAGTCAATAAAATATATGAACAAACTCTGAATAAGATTTGCAGTTATTTGGTACATTTTTGCAGTTCAAGTCTCAGGCAATATCAGTTTATGTTCCCTGTGAATATCACACCATGTGAAATTCTGAAACTTTATTAAAAAACACCAAACAAAAAGCCAATATAACAAAGAATTGGGAAATGAGGAAAACCTTTGGTTTATTATTACAAAAGTTTAGGGAAGATGTGCATATTAAGTAACATTATTCACAGAGAGGGAATGACTATATTAACTCAGAATGTTTTCTTTTCCTGTGAAATTCAATAATCCAGAAAATAATATGCTTTATAAATCAGAAAATGTGTGAATTTAAAGTCACTTTACTCTCTATGTAATATAATTTCAAAAGATGAAATTCTCATTCTCTTTTTCCTGCCCCATAAAAACTCCAAGATGAAGGTTTTGCCTCAATTAGAGAAAGATTTAGGAGCCTGGATTGGCAGAGGGATAAAGAAGACAACTGCCCCAGGGAGGATATGAATTTCAGTTGTATTAATTTTGCCCCAAAGGGTCCAATTTAATTTTTCCTTATGTGTTTTATCACTTCTTATTGAGGCTACAATGAGAGGTCAAGATTTAATTCCATCAAATCTTAAGGTTGGAGTGGTTATTCCAGATTTTGGAGTCTGTTACCCAGCCTTTGGAAATGCTGCTCTGGATTGTTCACTGTTGGAAGCCACAGAGGTGAACTTGGATAACCCCATAAAGGCAGGCTGGGTTCCTGCAACCCTTTTGTTCAGCATCTTGGTCCCCTTGTAAACATGTGGAATGATGGGACTTCCTCTTCCCTGGAGTCTCCATGGAGACCATCAAAGCTTCTACCTTGTTCTAACACACTTTGGCTTTAATTCAATAAAGTATCATTTAGTCAGGCTCAGCTTAATGCCCTGTTTAACATAACTTCAAATTCTGTTTCTTCAACCACCTTCAACAAGATTTAACCACATATTTTAAGGACTTTTTTATTTTTTTGTATTAAGAAAGGAATTTCTTATGTAGAATATAGAGTCACAGAATCAGGAAGGTTGGAAAAGAGCTCTGAGATCATTGAGTCCTATTTGTGACCAATCCCCACCTTGTCAACCACGTCCAGTCGTTCCTTGGGCACCTCCAGGGACTGTTTAAGTGCTTTGTTCAAATGGAAACTCTGTGTTTAGTCTAATCAATTAAATTAATAAGGTCAATTTGTTATCAGAATGTGCTGCAGTACCATGAGAACAATGATATTATAAAGATCCCAATATCTACCAGGTGACTACAGCTGATGTCATATTATTTGCAACATTTTATATAATTAAGGCATAAAGAGAATGATAAATTGTGTGTTATTAAATTATTTCTTACTTTAATTACTATCTTTCTGATAGGTCTCATCTTGGCCAGGTTTTGATCTTATTTATGCCACTATAAAACTCAGAAATTCTTTATCCATGATTCTTTTGACGCTGGAGATACTAAAACCCAAGTCAAGGACATGAAGTGGGTTATCAGCTTGCCAGAGGTCACATTTCATGGAAGGTTTTGAAGATATTTGTTGGTTCTTTTAGGTGTTAAACCTGATGTTCCACTTAAAACACAAAGTTACTTTCTTTCCATTATTGTTGTAAACGGAAATGAAAAAGTTGTTTTTTATTTCTGCCACGAGCCAGGACAAACCCAACAGGACAAGACATAAGGAGGTAGAAGAAAAGTGGGAAAAAGCTCAAACAGCTGAGTTAAGGAGGCATTGCAATTGCTGCCTGGGAAAACTATGGGATCTGCTGGGACACGAGAGTGACCAGGATTGAGCACCTGCTGCTTCTTAAAGGAGATTTTCCTACGTGCACAAGGCTTTACCAGCAGTGACCGTGGGTGATGGCACAGCTCAGCTCCCAGAGTGAAAGTTTCTTCTTCAGGAAGGGCAGAAAAGGGACTCTTTAGCGAGTTTATGGATAAGGAAAGCAGGAGAAAACACGGGAGGATTTTCAGGGAACTGATTGTTCTCAGGGAAACGCCGTAACAACGGTGTCAGGGTTTGCAGGCGAGGGGTCAGGAGCAGCACAAAAACCACAGCACGAGAACTAAGGGGGGAAAATATTTCCATAGAGACTTTGAAATAACACAGCCAAAAAAAAAAAAAACAGACAATGGTTATGAGAGCTGGAAGGCAAAGGCAGAAGAGCAAAGGGCAGGCTGAGGTCACCTGGTACCTTGTGGTGAAGCAGATGAAGCTGCAGGCTCTCTTCTAGTTTCATATTTCCAGCTAAAAAGACTCACAGTGTTTAAAGTTTCTCAATTAAAACACAGTTGTGGTTTTTAAAGGGTGTTTAATGATTAACAGATTGAATTCCAGTTAATTTAAATAACTGTTACAATCCAGACTGGGCTCAGCATTTCTCAGGACCAGGGTATATTCAACATATGGGTGATAATTTCTGGACAATATAGAGGGGGGAAAAGCTGACCATTTAATTCTATTTTCATTGTATTTTCCATATACAGCAAAAGACTTGACAGCTTCACTCATCCCAAAATCATCCTTCAGTGGGCAAAATAACCTTTTCAGGGATTCAAAGCTCTTTCAAGTTTCTGCACAGAGCTCCAGGCACACGATCCCAAAGGGGCTGCTCACCTGCCCTTCCCACTGTTCACCTTTGGAATACCCTAAAAATGTTGAATATCTGGGATATTCAGCTGATTGCTCTGTTTGGTTTCTGTCAAAACTACATGTCTGGGTGAATCTACACCTCTGTATGTGCCTTTCTCTTCCCAGTCAGATCCTCTGCCCTTGCATGTTGGCAGAGCTCAAACAAAATGACCACCCTGATAGGTTCTAGCCCACAGCCTGTGTTCTATAAGATTTTGGAATGGGGAATAACATACAGACTAAATAAGTGGGGAAGAAAATCTCAGTTAGTAGGAGAACAAAGTTTTTAAATAGGTTGTTTCTTTAAGCTGTGTCTGTAATGATCTTGTTTCCAGCCATTTCACCACAAGACCATTGATTGAGGATGTTGTTGTTGCATCAGTCCTGTGAGACACAGGAGGGTTGTGCACTGGGAGTGGGGGTGAATCAAATTCTAAATTAATGTTTGAATCTGTCAACAAGCAGCTGGAGCAGATTTTGTGCAGAGTCAGCAATGGTTCTCATCTGATGGTACAGGAGCACCGAGCTCAAGGGAGCAGAGCAGGTCCAGGGACAATAAACACACTGACCCAAGAGTTCAGAAGAGCAGACAAGTCAGTGGTGATGGTGCACGTCCAGGGCTGAGCTGCAAGCCAAGGTAAGCAAGGGAAGCTCATCCTACACAGTATCTCAAGCAAGGACAAAAGTCAGTAATCTGAGTTTGAACATGGTCCTTAGTAAAACAGCAGCAACAAGTGACAGGACTAGAGGACACAGCCCTCAGCTGCACCAGGGCAGGGTCAGGCTGGACATGAGGAGGAATTTCCTCCTGGAAAGGGTGGTGAGGCCTTGGCAGGGGCTGCCCAGGGAGGTTTGGAGTGCCCAGCCCTGGAGGTGTCCCAGGAAGGCCTGGCCGTGGCACTCAGTGCTCTGGGCTGGGGGACAAGGTGGGGATGGGGACAGGGGGGATCCATGGGCTGGGAGGGCTTTTCCAACCTCAGTCATTCTGGGATTCTGTGACTCTGTGACTGTGATCCTGTGAAGCACAGAAGCCTGGGATGAGGCTCCTCCCAGCAAATTCTCCAGCAGCAATCCTCACTACAGCCTGACACAAGATAATTTAGCTCAGGCAGACACCTGAGATACCTACGAATGTAGAAATTAGTTAGGTGATAATAAATATTAGTCCTAAACCCTAAGGTGTGTACTGAAATAGTGCACATGGCTACAGTGCCACGGTGCTGAGTTCCCACCTGCTGTCACTGTGAGGGCTCAGTCATTTACAAGATCTAAGACATTTGCAGAAGTGAGCAATGAGATGGCAAAGGGAGAGGTGCCTGTGGGGAGCACAACACTTTAAAGGGGCAGCACATTCTGCCAAGAACTCCAGGCCACTGACTGATGAAAAACAAATCCAAAAGAACCTGGATCAGCAGATGAGATTCCCTTCTGGGGAGGGTTCAGTATAAAACACTAAGGATGACTGAGGAATGATGCAGAAAGAGAAAGAGCAGCCTGTGTGATCCTCAGTCTGTCTTATCAGAGCTCACAAGCCTGAGCATCTTGACCTCTGTGACCAAGGCCATCAGTGCAAACTGTAGGACAGCAGCTGTATAGTGTTGAATCCTCACTGCAACAGTTTCTGATATGTAGTGATGAGGTGTAAGAAGAAATTGTCAACATAAAGTGTGCAGTTAATGAGCTACTGCAGTAAAGTTTATTTCTACAGTTTTAAACTGGCTTAAAATATCCTGCTCTCCTAAATGCTCCCACGGCACAGCCCCTGTGCATCCCTTCAGCTGCAACAGTCACACCCTGCCCGAGTCTGAGCTGACCTTGAACACCCTCCTAAGGAAGCCCTTAGGAGAGAATTCCAGAATGGTTTGGATTGGAAGGGACCTTAAAGCCACCCCCTGCCACGGGCAGGGACACCTTCCACCAGCCCAGGTTGCTCCAAGCCCTGTCCAACCTGGCCTTGGACACTTCCAGGGATCCAGGGGCAGCCACAGCTTCTCTGGGCAACCTGGGCCAGGGCCTCCCCACCCTCACAGCCAAGAACTCCTTCCCAATATCCCATCTATCCCTGTCCCCTGGCAGTGGGAAATCATTCCCCCTTGTCCTGTCACTCCAGGCCCTTATAAATGGTCCCTCTCCATCTTTCCTGTTGGCCCCTTTCAGGTTCTGGATCTTCCTTGCAACTCTGTGATCTGATCTGAGAAAAAGAACTCCTTTTCTTAAAATAGTGAAAACAAAAAATAAGGGAAAACAATAATTTGGGTGTAAAAGTTCGTATGAATCAATTACAGATTTAAAAAATATGGGTTTAGTGTGGTATCAATTGCTAATATATCAAAAGAGAGAAATCAGTCTGCCAGTCTAAGTAGTTTAAAAACAAATCTGATTTTCAACATAAAAGATAAATCCATATTTCACATTCTGGAACACACATAATGTACATCACATGCACATTGTGGCCCCAGATATACTGTCTGTGCTCTTAGTCCCCTCTGCTTTGGCTGAGATTTCTGAAATCAGTGGCAATGTTTTATTAAAAGGAATTTACAGGATTTAGCTCTATGGGAAGACTTCTGCACTTCCCATTTCTCTTCTGTTTTGTGAAATGACTGCATTTAGCTGATGTTTAGACCACAAAGATAAACAGGATTGCATTTTCAAAGAGCCTTGACTGTGACAAGTGAAAGAGCTTCTTATAAAGCCCCAGGTCTGGAATAGAAAAGGTGAGTATTAAAGAAAAAAAAACAACCTTCAGGAATTATCCCAATCCATAAGAAATATGAGTTGGTGTGGTTCCTCATGGTATGGAAAATTAGCAAAATGAAAAATTGTTGGAGGCAAAACAGGGAAAAAATTCCCAGAGAAATATTTGTCCCAACAGTTGCAGAATTATCCACCTGATCCATAGGAACAGCGAGGATGGACATGGTAAAAAGGACAGGAGCTGGGAATTAATCCTGGGCTTTTCCCCTGCTCTGACCTCCTCCCACCCAGCTCGAGCTGACACTCACCCCTGGGAGGCAATTAACATCACTCTGATATCAGAAATATTTCCCTGCTAATTAATTTCATAGAGAAATGTCAAGATTTCTGCAATACCCAACACAATATTTTTTTGTCCTGAATTACATCCAGCAGTTTGTTAAAATGGCACTTCAGGGTTTTGGAGAGAGATTTGCAAAGGCTCAAATGAGACATGACTGTTACTCTAAATGTCTCTTTTTTTTTCTTTTTCTTTTTTTAAATGCTTTTGAAAAATAACATTGTCTCTGCACAGAATCAATTAGTTTTCACTCTGTTACGAGTTCTGTTAAATTCATCTGAACATCCAGAAAAGCATTATTAGACATGTTGCTCAAAATATAAATTTCTTATTAAGCAAGTAAGAGATGTAGGAAAGATTAAAAAAAATGAGGTGCTTTTAATTACAGGAAAATTAATCCTTCACTAAGGTTCTACTGATTTTTAATTCCTAATGAATTGCAATGTTATGCTTGTCAAGGAAAGGTAAGCTGATTTTAATACTTCCAGAATGGCAATGTTCCAAAGACATGGTTATTTCCTTCCTCTCCCTTCTCAGCCTCAGGAGATCATGTGGATGATCTTTAAAATTGAGAGCACCCCTAAAGCAATGCACCCCAATCTCACCAGCCCCAGGAGTAACAATGGGGACACGAACAGGTTGTTCAGGAGAACGACCTGATCTCCACAAGTAGGACCTGGAATGTCATCCTAAGGGAACAGAGTGACAATGGAGCAGCGCAGCAATAAGAAAATAAAAAAGGCTGAGTTTACCTTCCCAACCTCTCCATTTTCCCAGTCACTAGTTGCTCAAAAGAAGTAAAACTGTGCTCAGTTTTTGGGTTTTCCCTCTTACTTTTATTTTCTGAGATTTCCTTCAGTCCAGCGTTGAGGGGTTGATCCTTTGCTTTGTGTCCTATCAGGGCTTTCCTTTTTTCCAGCCATGCTGAAGCAAAATCAACTCAAGCAAACAATGCTCAGAGGTCCGGGAGTCCTGCAGAGGCAGCGCTGGAACTGTGGGATTTTTGTAATGTCGTGATTTAAAAGTCCCAGTAATTCCTTGTTCCCTTTTGGACCCACATGCTCCTCAGGCCACAGACATCCCAGCTGCCCCTGTTCTGATGGAAAATCCAGGGCTGTGTCTGGTGTTCCACCACAGCCTGGGCTCTGCCTGAGCTCTCGCACTTCCATCACTCCACGGATCTGTGAGACAGTTCTTTCCTTCAGGAATTAGTGGGAATCCTTGGGCAGGGACAGAAGTTGACATATGGTTTCATGGGAAGCAGTTCCAGTAGCAAGCAGGGCATAGAGTAACAGTAACTATTCCTCATTGGAAAACTCAGGACAGGAACTTGTGGTGGCCTAAATGCGTGAGGTTCTTTGCTTTTGGTGTCTTCAAGTTAATGTGGGCTGACTGAGTCCTTGCTGTGTGAACCTGAAAGAGCTGAGAAAGAAGGAGTAACCATATCTCCCAAGCTACTGGCCCAGCAGGGTGTCAAATCAGCATATTCTCCTGACCTGCATCTCCTGAGAAGCTCAGAGCTTTTTGTAGTGTCGGTAACGGGATTTAAAAGTGGGAGTTATTCACTGACTACCTTCCCATCAAAATCTTCATGTTTAGATGAGTTAAACACCTTTGGGTTGGCCTGCAGAAGGTTGTATTTCTGCCCCAGTCCTGCTGGAACACCTCTGAAGTGTTTTCTAGGAGAGGGGACTGAAATCACTCTGGAGATTTTCAGAGTACTAAAGCTTTGGTTAACAGAATCTTCCTATCCCCATCTGCACAATGCAGACCCAAACCAGTATAAATAACAGCCAATATTTACTTGAAACTCCTCTGGAACTGCAATTTATCAGCCTTCAGCACTTTTATCTTCTAGCTCATATAAAGAAACGGTTTCTAGGTAATAGGAAAGTGAGGCACTGGGTTGGGGAAGGTGCAACATGAGACACCAGTTCAGAACAGCTCAGCCTGTGTACTTGGAAATGATTGATAATTGTTTGGTTTAGCTGTAATGTGATACTGAAAAAAAGATTTGGAAAAGTCTCCTCACAATCTAATGATGCTGCTGTGATGAATGTTCCCTCAGTACATCTCTTTGGAGAAAGAATAATCCCCTGTTGTCCTGCTGGAACTGCCCTGTTTTACTCTAATTGAGGAAGACAAACAATCCCATGAGCTGTGATGTCAACAAGCCTCTTTGCAATAAGAAAAGTTTCAGAGTGCTTAGAATCCAAAAAGTAGGACACTGTTAATTTAATTGCTTGGAGATAAGTTTGATCAAAGCTGAAGAATGTGGACTGCATCCTCCAGAATAAGAAGCTTCATTTAGAAAATGGACTTAAAAACAAGCACATTTATTCATTCTTGGAGACTTGTGATTATTAATATTTGATCCAAAGAATGCCTTATATTTAGGGCTCTTCCACTATTTACATTTATTATCCAGTTTTCTCCTACCATTTCTTTCTGGCTTCGCTATTGCTAAGAAATAATGTAACCAAGATAATCACATTATCTGCCATCAGTGCTGCAATCTGCTTAACTGGAAAAGCCAAACACAATATTGCAGAGCTGCTGCTGACAGAGGATTTAACAAGAGCTGATTCTCCTCAGAGCAACTCGCCCTCCTGGCTTCCAAAGGAAACGGGCTAAAAACTGGGAAGTTCACTCCACTCCAGAGGGCTGGAATTTAACTTCTGCTCCCAGCCCCAAAGAGCCACATGGTCAAGGTGGGCTGAGGAAACTAAAATCCATTTCTATCTATGTCCTGTGCTGAGAGAAACATTGTTATGTGTGGAGAAGACCTCTGAGATCATTGAGTCCAACCATCAGCCCAGCACCACCCCCAGGGTCACCATCAAACCACGTCCTCAGGTGCCACATCCACGTGTTTTTTGGACACCTCCAGGGTGGTTGTGTTTTTTTTTTGTTGTTGTATTTTTTGTTGTTGTTGTTGTATTTTTGTTGTTGTTGTATTTTTTTGTTGTTGTTGTATTTTTTTGTTGTTTGTTGTATTTTTTCTCTTTGTTTATTTTTTAATTATTTTTATTATGCAAAGAAACATCCCAGCTTAATGACCACCATCCTATGTATTTCAGCATTTTTAAAGCAGTAAATATGCATTGAAATGGTTGATATTCTGCTTGGATGTTTCAACCTCATTGAAAATACAGCAAACATAATTATTGGAGAAAATATTAAGATTTTTCTAAGGGAGGTCATTCACTCCAACTGAACTACATGACGAGTTTGGGCTGAAAACAATTTATTTTTCTTTCTTTTTTAAATGTACTCCTTGTGTTTTGGACACAACTGCCCAGAGCAATCGGAACAACCTTATACTAGAGCCAGAAAAATCCAGTTTATATCAAACAACTCTTCTTTCCCTTTAATGCACATGTTATGTGGGATAATAGAGTTGGGGCTGAACAAATGTCCTGACCTTAAAGAGAAAATCCTGCCTGTGCCTCAGGGCCACCAGGGCAAGGAGAGGTGACATTTGATGTGATGGGCTCCAGCAATTCCTCTGCTGCTCTTTGCTCTCAGGAGCCACTTCTCCCTTCCACCCTGCAGAGCTTTATCCTGTCACAGCTTCCAGGGAAGACCAAGGAGAGGAGGTGGGTTCAGAATAAGTTTGGCAAAGGCAAGTCCTGGGGAGTTGGTGCTCTGTCACAGATTTTGGATCTTTCTTGGCTTTTACAATAACAACCTTCTTAAAGTGTCACTCAGGACAAGAGGAGTCCCCAAAAGCTCTGTAGTCTCATGAGAGAACAAAATAATCCAGTGCAGCTTCAAAAAGCACCGTTTGACTGAGAAATGTGAGT
This sequence comes from Neopelma chrysocephalum, assembly GCF_003984885.1. Taxonomy (NCBI): domain Eukaryota; kingdom Metazoa; phylum Chordata; class Aves; order Passeriformes; family Pipridae; genus Neopelma; species Neopelma chrysocephalum. The sequence continues at coordinate 479,731 of NW_020897949.1, forward strand.
TCTGTAGTTTATATCCATTCAACTTATTCCATCCTCAGCGTCTTTTATTGGCGTTCATGAGTATTTTTAATAACTGGAGATGAGTCAGCAGCTCTAAGTTTGGGTTTAGCTCATAACTAAAACTTCAGTCAGTGTCATGCCCCGAGGGTGGTTCACGTGTATCTCCACTTTTGGTGACAGGAGAATGAATTTCATGGGGCAGAGAAAGAAACAGCATCTTCTGAGAAGTAAAATCTATCCAGGATGTACTAAAACTGGAATTATCAATAAACACCTTCCAGGCTCAGTGTATCAAACAGGGAACAAGAGAAAGATGATTTGAACTAGGATAAACCTTATTCTCCAAGTTTCATCCAGCTGATTATACTCAGAAAAAAATGCTCCAGAACTATTAATTTGACCTACTAGTACTGGGAATTAGAAAATCTCTTTTTTCCCCCGATTTTTCATTTTTTTTTAATAAAGCATGATTTATTTTTTTTTTTGCTTAAATGCCAAATAAACAATAACTTCAGTTCTGCTGAGTAAGAGAAAGAGAAGGATCCACATTGGGCCCAGCATGTGAAAGGGGAATAGCCAAGCCTGAATAATTTTGTAACTTCTGTGATTTATTTGCTTCCTAAAAAACTGCATCAACTACAGTTAAGATTCCCAAAAAAAAGTATCTTTAAATTGAGAGCTAATGGAGAGAATACAGTGTGACATATCAGATCAGACTGTCAGGTTCACTGACATGTTGACTTATTTGGAAACTGTTTTAGGGAAAACATGTTTATTATAAACGTTAAGGAGAAATAATAACTAAGGTATGTCAAAAAGTCACTTCAGGAATTAAAATCCTGGTTGGCTACCCTCTTCCCTGAGAGCTCTTTCTCCTGTGCCACTTATTTCAGCACCTAAGCTCCACTAAATTCTAATTCTCTTGGATGGAATCTGTCATCGCTGTGTTTTACACCAAATTCTTGTAATATATATATATATATATGGATTTTACTATTTTAGCCTATTTCTTTTGTTTTGCATTTAAATACAAACTGGAAGAAATTTCACCTAATCTGAACTGATTTCCTCCTGAAACTAAAGACAACCTCCCATCCTGATGAGTAGCAGGGGAATCAAATGCGTTGGACTTTGGGATTCAGAGGATTCCTGTCCTTTGTTTGCTGCTCTTCCCGGTTCCAGGTGAAACCCAGAGCAAGGCTGAGCAGGTATTCCCACTGTTCCCAACTAAACTACCCGAGCACCACTTTTTAAGTCACTAAACCCCTCAAATATAAAGGAAACAAACCATCAATAATATCCTCGTGTGGTGTGTGTTAGAACTGGTTTTAGCTCATAGACCAAGCACTTCATGACTTAAATGGCAAGACACTGAAGATGTGATTTTCACTATTCAACACTTCTTACCATAAAGAAATACCAAATATTTTCAGAGCTCCAGGTAAGAAGCAGAAATCTTTGCGGTTTCTTACTCAGGAGATTGAAATATCACTTTTGTATCATCACAGTTTAATGAGCAAGAGGTTTAATTGTTACTGTCAACCTGCCCTAGATCAAAGCTGCAAGTTGACTGCAAGAGACCCACAGCTTTGGGAGAAATTAAAAATATCTTGTGTGTAGGAGACAAAATAAGGAATTTGGCATTTTTTTTACACTTGTACCTGAAAAGAAAGAATGATTTTTTTTAAAAAGCTTAATGACCAGCAAAATTGCAGTTGTTTTTCTTCTTGAAACTAGTAAGTCCTGAAGACTTTCTTAAGCTTGTCCTGTTGTTGGACTGCTTTTGGAGAGCACAGGATTCCCCTCTCTAATAACCACCTCATTTTCACTTGGCATTTGTAGAAGCTCCATCACTATGAAATATTTGGTTGAAAATACTCAAAACATTTTTTTTGTGAGATGCAGTCACCTACACTGTATGATGATATCAATTTTGGTTTCATCAGGTGTTCAAGGGAAAAAAAGGAAACCAGTCTTTGACCTTTTATTTTCCTGCTACTTTCATGGTTATATTCCCCCCCCAGAATATCCCCTCAATAGACAAAAAAAAAAGAACATAAAAAGCCTGTATCTACTGTTTCAGATAGTCATCACTCCGTAATTGCAAAATCTTGCACTTAAAGCAGTTTATTAACTGGAGAAAACCTTTGGTGTAAGGATTGGGCCGTGTTTGTGACTCAGGGAAGCATTTCCCCTTCTCACAGGAAATTCCTGCTGTGCAATAACGATGGATTATCTTTCTGTTGTACATTCACAGTTCTTACATCACCTCAGGCTTCTCAAACCATGGCCTTGTCCCTTTCCTTGCCTGCCCATAACGTGCCCTCTGATGTCAATGTGGTTTTCATTGACAGCTTTGAATAAATGATTTGCCTTTGACAAAACTGCAAAGCATTAGAGTGAGACATGTGGGAATGTTGGGGAACAAAACAGCACCAAAATCTTTTTTCCATAACCCCCAGTTTAAGGTGTGTACCGGGTTTATGTGACAAGGTTTAATATTATTATTTTTTTAGTTGTTTCTTGCTATTCTGTTCTGTCATTAATTGGCAATAAATTAAATTAACCTTCCCCAATTTGAAGTTGTTTTGCCCACGTGATTGATGAATGATCTCCTTGTCCTTATCTAGACTGATGAACTTTTCATATCATTTTCTCCCCAGTCTTGCTGAGGAGGAGAGTGGGACAGAGGCTTGGTGGGCACCTGGTAGACAGGTGAACCCACCTTGGGTTATATTAACAAGTCAGATTTATTCCTTTAAAAAACCCAAACCCAAACCAACAACCTTCAGACTGGTGAAATTAAGAGTTCATGGCTGTTTGTGTTCAGTCTCCCACCATGCAGAATAGAACTTCTGAGTTCCAAAATAAAAATATTGAGATATTTAAAACCATTTTTTTGGCAGTCTGAGATTTGAAGTAAACACTTGATCTTTGAAATTGTGTTACTCACGCAAATAGCAGTCAACTATTTTTAATGATTCATAAGCTCTGCTCCTTTATGGTGGTTGGAAGCATCTTAAATTATGTCAAATTATTTTAATATGCAAAGTAATAGAGATTATTAAACCTGAGCAAGTAAACAAAGTGAAATACTAGAATTATAACAGCTGTGAAGGCACTAGTGTCTCCAACCACAAGGACTTTATACACTCATCATTTTAATCATTGATGGAATAATATTTTGGAAGTAAATAAAAATTACAATCCATTTCTAAGCAATATCTTTATTCTTAAAAGTTCTTTAAGATGCAGGAGTGTAATGTGAAAAGAATGATTAACTTCAAGAGAAATGCCCAATGGAAACTGAGGCTTTTTTGGCACAAAATTATTCCTTTAAATTGGTGTTTGCAAATTCAAAAGAAGATGTTAGGAGTGACATGGTAAATATTTGGGTTCTGTAATTCTCTGTAATTCTGCACAACAGCTTTGTCCCCATCCTCTGCTGATGCTGCATCCCAAGGCTGAGCAGCACAGACTGCCTCAGGTGAAGCTCTCCAGGAGTCCCTCAGTGTCTCAAACATGCACAGCTTTGCTTGGAACAGATTATTGGGCTGACCCTTTTTTGTCTTTTCCTCTTTTTTAATTTTATTTATTTTTTAACCATCCATGCCCTATTGGCTTTATTCCCTGCCCACCCTCTGGTGGGATCAGTGGAATGGTCAGTCTTCCAAAGCAGTCAGATTTTTATTGACCAGAAGGAACACAACACTTGCAAAAAGCTGTGAAAATGCTGCCATATTCCTTGGTAAGCCAGGTTTTCCCTTTGGCCCAGCTTTTTCCCAAGTCAGGAGCACTATTTTTCAGAAACTAGGATGGGAATCCCTCTCTGGCCTTTGGTTGGGATTCCTCTGAAGAGCTGGGATCCTGAGTTTTCCAGCTTTAGGAAGAGCCTGGGAATCCAGGCAGGAATGAGCCTCTTGATGTCTTTCTTTGCTTTGTTTTGTCGTGGGGCCTTCCCTTGGTGTGTTTGCTGTTCCCTGCTCTCCTCAGGGCTCGTTGCTCCACAGAAGGTCAGTTTTGCTCAAAGAATCTGAAGGGCACGAGAGTCACATTTACACCTCTGCTCAGCCTGGTCCTTGCACAACCATCTCCTGTCCTGGAGGGGTCAGCTGAGCCCTTTATCTTTTGCTGAGACCCAGTTCCATCACTCCCTGAGCACATCCTGGCACGTTCTGAATCCATTATTGTCCCCAAACCCCTTTAACCCCCTGGCGTGTCCCGTGCAGGGCCAGGAGTTGGACTCAATAATTCTTGTGGGTTCCTTCCAGCCCTGGATATTCTGGGATTCCATGATGTCCAACATGACTTCAAATATAATCTGTTACCTCTGAACTAGAGAAATCATTTATTGGCACTGGAATTAGTTTCCTCTGAGGGTTCCAACCTCATTGAACACTCCTTGCTGCCAATAAGGACATGAATAATGAGTCAGGGCAGAACTGCTGCTCCCACCCAGCTCTGCCACCTCATCAAACCCTGATAGTGCTGGGAAAATTACAGGAAAATAGAGCCCAGTACCTGCTTTTAGGAGTTCTAATAAAGAATCATATCTATATTATATATAGATATATATGATGTATATATATATATATGTATATATGATTCTTTTATATATGTTGTATATATAGGATACATATATAAGAATATATAATATATTTATGATATATCTTATATATATATAAAATAATCATATATACATATATATAAAGACACTTTAAAGAAAATCAGTACCTTGACATTGTCCTTCTAACCTTATTCAATTCCTCACAGTGTCCTGGAAAAAGATTTTATCTGGTTTATTACAATCTATACCTCAAAACAGATTAAAAATTAGTTCCATTCACATGAATAAAGACTTTTCTTTATATTTGTTTTAAATTTGTTTTTCTATAGAGACCATATATCTTTAAAACCTCAACAAACCTGAAGCCCACTGTGGGGAAATTCTCTGTCAGGAGATAAAATACCATCAGCAAAGGCAGAGTTTCAGTGTAAGCATTGTAACAGTTTGGTCCATAAGTAGAACTAGAATAGACAAACATAAATTCTGAAGCTGCCTGCACCAGCCTTGAAAAGCTGTAATTAAGGTAAAGAAAGTCCAGGGGAATGATCTCTAAGGAAATAAAAATAATGAATGAAAGAAGAAACCATTTCTCTGAGTACATTATTCCACAATAACTAACATTTTTTTATCGCTGCATATATATCTCCAATTAGCTGTCTGCAGGCTGGGGTCTGAGTTAATTGATTCTGTTAGACTTGTGTAAATCCCAGCTAATTCCATGTGCTTCGGAAAAGCTGCTCTGGTGGAGCTGATGGCAGGGTCTGGTCAGACATATGGGCTGCTTTGATCACCCTAAGCTGCTCATTTGTGAATGCACAGGAGCTAATACAAAGTGATACAAGTATTTAGCTGCAAAAGAAGGAAAATCAAATGTTCCCTCTCTAACTGCATAGAAAAAAATCATTGCAGTATATAGATCCATAATAACAAAGTGAAGGGATAAGTTTGGGTTTGGACGTTTGTCCTTAAGCCAGCACACTTCTCTATTAGAGCTGACCCTTTTTGATTTTATTTTTATTTTATTCTATTTATTTTCCTTTATTTATTTTATTTTCCTTTATTTTATTTTTATTTTTATTTTTTTATTTTTATTTTTTTATTTTTTATTTATTTTTTATTATTTTTTATTTTTTATTTTTAATTTTTTTATTTTACTTTATATAAGGTTTTACCATTCCAGTGTTTATTCTACATAGTAAAGACTCAGGCGAATATAGGAGATGGTACAACATAAGAAATATATATATATATATGCATACATATATACTGGCAAAACTTATCAGAAAATATCAGGAATATACTTTCTTAACCTCAATCGACCAAGTAAAATTGACCTTGTCTTCAGCTGATACTGATGATTGATTACATTTATTGGAATTCAGAAATTCCATCTGTTTCTCCTGAGAATGTGTGTTTTTGATGATTTAGAAGGGAACGATACTTTGATATGGTTTTTCTCATCTTTCAGAATTTTTAGATACAATTTTGTATAAAGTGTAGAATTGTAAGTGGGGAAAAAAACTCCTGGTATTTGTGCTTTCCTCCTCAGACCATGGACTTCTTTGAGACAGCCTGACAATGTGTAGCTTTAAAAGGAGCTGGGCCAGGTTTTTCTGTGATAAAATCCCTTTTGAAGAATATGTTGAAGGCTTTTCCCCTCCAAGTATTCTTCTTCTCTCTAATTAGCTGGAAAAAGAAAACAAACATGAAAACAGAAAAAAAAAAATGGTATAAAAATCCATAAACCCCTCTGAGTTCAGTGCTCACAGACTCCTCTGCTGCCTTTGTTTTTTGCCAGAGATATCTCAGATTTCCAAAATAAAGGATGGTGCTTAAAGCTGCTGGACTCAGTGGGGATTAAACCCTTCTCTAACAATTCTGGAGGTGGTTTAAGGCAAAATTAAACATTACACTGACAACCAAGTGGGCTGGAAGGATGAGGGGAGATATCCAGCTTCCAGTTATTATGGATTTGGGGCTGAGAGGGATGACAAGGAGCAGGAAAGGAGCAGGGCTTCATGAAATAGAAACTGGGCTCTTGTTTTCATCCCAATTCTCTTTCTTACATTACTTTCGCTGTTCTTTCCCGGGAAGAACCCTCCTTTTTGAACCCCCTAACCAGCAGCAGAATTGATTTAAAATTAATTTACAGCACTGGGGTTTGCCATAAATGGAATTTTGAAGCCAGATTTAGTAATAATCATTTGGGTTTATAAAGCTGTTCTTCAACATCTTGTTATACAAGGGCCTTTTCATGACATATATTCCTGCTAAGGCTGATCCAGTTACCAAAACCCCTTTCTAATTCAGGAGGTTTTTTCCATTTTAAAGGGAAAAACACAGTTGCTCATGTTTATTTGAGGCAAATGTATTACAGACATGAAAAAAATGTAGAGCTATGAAAGTAAAAATCTGAGAATTTGCTTTTGAATAACTTGCATATGATATTAAAATAGACCCCAAAAAATCTGCTGAAGACTGTTTAGAAAATAAATAGAACAAAAGGTAGAAGCTACTTCCCAGGGAAGGGAAGAGTTCCAGAGTGTTCCAGCTGGCAGGAAGCCACACATTTATGGACTGCCAGTGTAATTTGGTTCTGAGGATAAATAACAGGGCTTGATTTGTTACTTTGACACTGCTAAAGCAACAGAAAGCTCCAAAATTCAAGCCCAACCTCAGCTGTGCCCCTGACACGCTCACTGAAGTGTGACAGACTGGTTTGTGACCAACACCCTCCTGATCTTCTGCTTTGCTTCAAGAAAACCTTCTCTGGGCTTTCACCAGGTGCATTGTATGGAGCTCCCAAATATGGAGGCACACAAGATTATTTGTGTTTTTAATGGAAAACAGCCCCAAGAAACAAATGGTTCCAGTTCTAGTAAGGCCTCTCACAATCTCCTAAAGGCCAGATGAAATTCTCAGAGCTCTCTCCTGTCAGGGATCTCCCACCTGTGGTTGGGAGACTACACTTTTCCAGCACTATTTGCAGCTGGGAGTGGTTTGTCTGTTAAAAACCAGGTAGGTCCCTTCTTATAAAGCTCAAAGGAGAGGTTCAGCAATAAGGAGGGATGCCAACATATTTTTTCTTCCTGTTTTTTTTAAAGGTTCAGAAACTGTTTAATTTGACATTTTTGACTCTGTGGCATCCAAAGCTTTCAAACCTCCAAACCTCAGGATTGCAAGCTCAGGGATGTGGATCCCTTGGACCAGGAGTCCAACATGGCTTAGATAAGATGACAAATACATCCATGTAATGTCATAACACAATATTTTTCTTTTCTGTATAAGAAGAAGCAAACCCCAAATGTTATCTGGCTTCCTAAAGCAGTCTCTGAAGGAGGTAACAGATTTCTGCTGCTCTCCTCCATGAGGAAATGGTCCTTTGACTGACAGAGAGCATTAAAAATTAACAGTCCTGTTAATTTGAGACCTGGTGCTTCAGGTAAAGCTGGGATCCAAAACATGGACCTCAGTACATGTCTGCTGAGTATCACTCTGGTATCTTTGTTCCCCCTGTCAGAGTCTGTTGTACTTGGTCTTTCAACGAGAAAACTTCATGAATTATCTATAATTTTGACTTAGCCTGTAGAAAAAATAAGAAAGCACATCAACCCCCCCAAACCGTTTATTCCTCTGTTTATTCCACAGGAATTCAAGTGTTGATCTGTCAAAGTACAGGATGTATTTGCTGAATGTTTAATACATTCACAAAATGCATATATGCACAATTTCCAGACCAAATACTGTATTTTTAAATTTATTTTTTTTAATATGTACTGAGTCAGCATTTTCCCAGCAATAATCAAAACTGAACTGAGCATCCTCCCTAAGCCAGGGGATGTTTGTGATCTTTAGGAAAGATGATACGATCCCTCGGGAAGAAGAAATGTTTTGTAGATACAATATCCTTCTTAATCCAAGCTGATCTATGGGATCTCAGTCCTTGGAGGTGTTCACAGCTCTCCAGGATGAGGATCCAACAGATCTGGGTCAGTTCTGGAGTTGGCTTTGCCCAGCACAGGAGGTTGGATTGGAAAGATCCTCCTGAGGTCACTGCCAGCCCCATTTATTTCAGAATGATGTAGTTATTTTTTTAGAAATTGGAAATGATCAGTTTTAGAAATTAGAACACTACTTGTGAGGAATTCACAGGTCTGTTGGAATTGATGGGCTGAATATTCTCTTATAAAATCTGCCAACTTTATTATGTTTGTGGTAGAAAGCAGCAGCTGATTTACACCAGCTGATGATTTGACCTTTGTTTTTTAATACAAAGGTGCCCTTTCCCATTTGGGATGTGATCTTTACATTAAAAGTGGGCTGTTTTATTTATTCACTGTGCTGGTCAGATGGCAGAATGTACCATGCCCACCTCCCTATGTAGATTAACTGCCAAATAAATGCCTACAGATCTGTTCCCTGGAGTTATTTTCCAATACATAAAGAATGCCCCAATTTTTACACAGTTATTAAAAATTTACTGCTTTTGGGAGAAATATCAGGTCATCATTATCCACTTCTGTCATTCAGATATTCACAAGGAGTTGTGTTATGTCACGTTCAGCTACAAACCCTAAATTACCTTTCTTGTCCAGCTCCCTCTGTCCCCAGGTGTTTAGCTGGAGCACTGCTGTAGAAGGGAGAACAAGAGACAATTTCACACCAGGTTGTTTAATCTATTCTTTTATTCTTTTCAGGGAATTATGCAAAATGAAGAACAAACCTTAAAGGCAGTGTGAAGTACAGAGAAGAAATTACACCCAACCCACCCACCTCCAATAACAACTTGATCTTTTTCATCATCACAATTTTAGGGGTTGTTAGAAACCAAGAGGTGAGGAACAACTCCTGTTATATTCTAGAGTTCACCTGAGTTGTGGGTATGAAGAGGCTCATTTTAGACATGTTTTGGATGGACCAGGCTTCTCTCAGGTTATAAATGTGTCCAAAAATCCTCCCTGGAAAGCTTCTCTGAGCCCCTCCCAAAGTCTGACTCATTTTTTCATGCTGGATTTATCCATCTCTCTGATCTGCTTGGTGAGTGTCCAACCTCACGATCACCCACAGCTGTGCCCTCATTTCCACACACACCAAACCCTCCATCTCCACTTCTTGGGAATGCAACATTCTGTTTCCATTACACAGGGCCATTAATACAGGAATTATTTGTCAGTGCTTCCAGGAAGGAGGTGATGGCAACACAGCCTCCTAAACACACACCTCGCAAAATTCATGGTCATAAAACCAACATCAAGATGCCCTTTTTCTCTTGTGCTTTTCAAAGACATTTCTTGTTGCTTAAAGCACCCAAGGCTGTTCCAAAATGAATATCTGGAACTGTTCTTGGTCACCTGTAGTGGCAGTTCATGAACCTCGAAAACATCAGAAAGGATTCAATTTTATTTAATTATTTTCCCATAACTCTTTTCCCACATTGCATATTTTGAGGCAAGGACATTAAAATAATATAAAAGAAGAAAGCAAGACTTTCTGATCTTTATTTTTCTTGTTTGATAGAGAAGAACTTATGAACCAGTGAAAACAGAAAGCCTTTCTTACCTTCAATTACTTAAAGTATTTATCTTTGCTTTTTACCTAAAAAGAGAGGTGAAGAGGGGAAGGGCCTTAATGCACCTAGACAACAAGAGCAAATTTCTTATTGCTCTGTGAACACTAGGTATTAAAAACCAACATGCAAATTGGTTAATGACAGTCTACCCTCAAAGCTGCCGTGTCCTTCTGCAAAAGTCAATAGTCAGAAATAATTTATTGAAACTGTTTTGTCAAAATATTTCAACTACTCCACCTCCTTCATTTTACAGATGGAATTATTTAGTGGTCAGTTGGTCTGAGTGGAAGTTTAAAGGAAGAGTTTCCAGTCTAGTCCCCAGCACAGCAAGGACATGGAGCTGCTGGAGAGAGTCCAGAGGAGGCACCAAGATGAGCAGAGGATGGAGCAGCTCTGCTGGGAGGAAAGGGGAGAGAGCTGGGATTGTTCAGCCTGGAGAGGAGAAGCTTTGGGGTGACCTGATTGTGGCCTTGCAGGACATGAAGGGAACTTACAGGAAAGATGGAGAAGAGACTGTTTATGAGGGATGGAGTGACAAGACAAGAAGGAATGGCTTCCCACTGCCAGAGGACAGGGATAGATGGGATATTGGGAAGGAGTTCTTGGCTGTGAGGGTGGGGAGGCCCTGGCACAGGTTGCCCAGAGAAGCTGTGGCTGCCCCTGGATCCCTGGAAGTGTCCAAGGCCAGGTTGGAGCAACCTGGGCTAGTGGAAGGTGTCCCTGCCCATGGCAGGGGGTGGCACTGGATGGGCTTTAAAGGTCCCTTCCAACCCAAACAATTCCATGATTCCTGCCCTCTTCATTTACCTCATCAAGGTGACTCACAAAGTTTTCTCTAAGACAATTTATTTCACTTCCATTACTTGCACCAGAGGTTCTTGAAGTGGTTTCTTGCAGGAGCTGCTGTCGCTGCCCCCCCGGGTGGGAATCATTGTGCTGGGGGACCTTGCTTTAGACAGCAGGGTAGGAAAGCAAATAACAAACAAATTGAATATTCTTTAGTAGAAACTGATAAAAACACACCCTTTTGTCACTTGGAAATGAAGTTGCATGTGTACAAAATAGAGAAAGTCATGTGCATTTACTTGGGTACAGGAACCATTGGCTTTGTTTTCCTCTTTGTTCTTCCCACAGAAAACCCCTCTTTGGCTTTGCATTTGATGGCTGTTTCTGAGAACAGCCCAGACCTGTGTGATTTGTACATCCCTCACTCCTAAGCAATTTTGAAGGAAGAACACAACTGGTAATATTAATATTAATTTTAACCTCACCCAATTTATAATTTCTCTCCAACTTCTGAACTATCTCCACAAGATTAAGTCAGATTGAAATACGATGCACAAGGCATTAATAATGAGGAAGTGCCCTATGTTTCTTTTATTTTATAATATAACCTTCTTAAACTCAATTTATGTGATAATCTTTCTAATACATCTCAAAGAAAATAAGAAATAAAAGCTTGAAAGCTAAATTGGAATTTTTACTGGTTTTAAAACCATGTTCTATTTTAAGCCTGTGGTTCTCTTAAAATTGATGGCTCAATATTTTTTTTTTCCATCTTGAACAGTCCTTAATTACAGTCAGAAAAAATGGAAATTGAATGTTTTCTACATAAGCAATGCAAATAGAGGACAAATTTGGGAGTATATTTGGACTACAATTAAATTTATGGTATTCGAAATAAATCACTCCAATTTATCTTTAATTGTTTTGAAGTGAAATATGAGGGCACGTAGAAGTTTTGTGCTCTTGGTTTGGGTAGTTTACTTTTTATCAGATCAGCCATCAATCCATCCTGAAGCTGCTGAGGGGAAACAGGAGGTGTGTCTAAACCAAAAGACGAAGTTTAATTTAGACAGTGTTTCATCACAAAGTAATAATAATAATAATAATAATAATGATGATGATGATGATGATGAAAAATTTATAGTTACTGGTTGAGTTAACTTTCTTGACATGGTTTGACAAAGCAAAACACTTGTGCTGTACTGGAATTGCAGTAACTCCTGAAAAAATTGGGATTGTGGAAGGAAAAAAGACTGTGTGAATCCATATACAGTTTATGACCTTATCTCTGAGGACATGGCAGAGATTCCATTAGTTTTCCATGTCCTGGGTCTGATTCTCCCGTTGCTGCAGTATTGTAAGGCAAAACTAAAAAGAATCTCATCATAGTTGGACACATTCAGAGCTAAGAAACTGATTCTCTTACTCCAGAGAAATGAATATTGTTGCTAAAACTCAGGTGAGATTCGATGACCACCCACTAAAACCCCAATGACTCTGTGACGGGGAAGGTTTTTGTTCTGCACGTGGAGATGGGATGAGATCTTTTTTGGGCAGACACACGATGAGGTTTTCAGACCATCCTTAGCCATGCCAAGGAAATTCAGAAAGCAGAACTCCACATTATGCCATCTGCATATGCTGCATATGCTGCAGCATGACTGCTTAGGCTGCTTTTGGGGATGAGAAGGTCTGGAAAGCAAAATTCCAGCTGAAGAGCTCTCAGAGCTCACTATTTTCCAGGATAAAAGGTGACATTTTATATCTCACTGATAAATTAACCCTTTTCCCATTTTGGAGGGCTGAGGCTCCATATGGCCTTACAGATTTGCAGATCTTGTCAATAATGACAAAATTGAATATTCTCTGTCCTGTCCCTCAGACCACCATCACATATGGGCTGCTTCAGAGGAGAAACAATGAATTATTTATTGCCATATTTTTTAAGCTGCCATGTGTGTTTAAAGCTGTTGGAAAGTCTGAAATGGCATAAGTAGCTCTGCAGGAGATGGATTGGTAGGCAGAATGTAAGCAAAGCTGCCCAAATTATGTGATGAATATACTTCATTGCTAGCTACTGATTTATTGTATCATTTTCATCAGAACTGGCAGAAAATCCGGAGGGAAACTGGTTAGTGTGAATCATGACCTAGTCAAGAAAAGAAAAAGTCAAAGCCTCTCCTTCCATCCCAGTGTCCTGATAAATGTGTGGAGTGCAAAAGAACTGAAATTCTACTGGAGTATCTGGGTTTGCTTACCACAAAAACCCCTGACACAAGCAAAAATGAAACAAAAAAATAAACCTAAGAAGGAAAGGAATGGATTTAGCAAAATATTCTGTCTCGTTCTCCAGAGCAGTAACCCAGGAAGGAGCAACATCTCCTGAAAACTGAGTTTTGGGAAGCATTCGCTGGCTCCCAGGTTTGAGGACCAGGACATCCTGCAAGGCCACATTTCAGTAGCTCCCAACAATGCTAGAAATTAACATTTCATTGCTCATAAAGAAGTGAAGGACGTTGTGACACAATACTTTGAGTACAAAGGGTTCTGGAATCGCAGAACCACAGAATATCCTGAGCTGGGGGGGCCCCACAGAGACCATCCCATCCAAGCCCTGGCCCTGCACAGACCCCCCAACAGTCCCACCCTGTCCCTGGGAGCATTGTCCAGACAAAAGGGTCAAATCACAGAGTCAAAGGATTATAAAGTGCTTACATAAAGTCTTGTTACAAAGGATAAACCCCTTTTATAAATGCAGCTTTCAGGGCAAAGTTTGCTGAACACACAGAGAGAAGAAAGTTCCTCTGCAGGTTCTTACTGAAGACAACCCTTAGTACTCATTTTTTCCATGACAATGTCCAAGGTTTACTGTAGGATTGTTTTTGTCTTATCCAGCTGGGGGAATGTCAATAGTCACATTCCAACACTTTTTTCCTGGAACTGCTACTCGAACTTCCTTAATTTTACAGTTCAGAAGAGCAAATTGGTTTCATCCATTTGCAAGACACACAAAGCATTTTACACCCCGTTCTTAAAGAGGCTTTTTATCTTTTAGGTTCCAAGCTTTCATATGACCTTTCCTTGAACATGGGCAACTCCTGCTCTTTCTGAATTATTAAACTTGTAAAATAGGGCATGTTCCATGAACAGGAAAATACTACTTTGGGTTTGAGATCTGATTAAAAAAAGAAAAAAAATCCCCTTTCACTGAGAATTTAGAACTTGGAAAACCAATTTTTATTATCTCTGGCATTTGTTGCTGGTGGCAGATGCTTCCAGACCTACCCACACTTTCTCCTTATCATAGTGTTGTTAACACAGTGTGTACATTAAGAGTGTTTTAAAATTCATTACCAAATATGTTAACTTTCCATTTAAATTTTCTTTAGTTGTCCCAAAATATTTAAATGAAGAAAGTATTGTAGATCCATAAGTATAAACAATAACAAGAAACTATGCAAAATTATTTCTTAGCCAATAAACACACCATATCTGTGTTTACTCCTCTTCCATCCATATGAACAGTGAATAGGGAAAATATCCAAAAATAAAATACACCTGAAATCTCTACAAGAAAATTATGCTACTTTGATGAAAAGGATTTGTGATTTATTTATGAATCTTTCATCTCTACTTGGGAAAAGAGTCTTTATGACAAGAGATTCTGACTTGTTCCCCTGGACTCCAATTATTATTTTTAGAAGTGAGAGAAGTGGATACACAAATTAATCACACCTAAGGAGTTGAATACTTTGATTTTATGGTTTAATATATAAATCTATAAATATAAATGATATATAAAAATCTAAAATATATAAATAATATATAAATACATATACATAGATAGATACAACATATCTAGATATAGATATAATGATATAGATAGATATAGCTATAGCTATAGATATACATAGATAGGTATATAAACAGATATATAAATTTATATAGAATGAAAAAGGTAGGTAATGTAGGTGATTAAGGTTTTCCTAATAAGTCAGCCAGGTAGGGGGTGGTTTGTGATCTGTGCTGCTCTAAAGTGTGTAAGAGTCTCAGTTTCCTATAATCAAATCCACTTTTATCCTATGAACCACATCCAAGAAGAGCTACTTGGATACAATATTAGGAATAAGAAAGGAAGGGATTGAGTGACACTTCTGCTTAAAAAACACAGCCATAGTTCAGTGCTTTTCTGCTGATATCTAATTATTTTGTACCAGTGAAGCATAAGCAGATCAAGTTTCATCTTCTCTGTGTACTGAAAACGCTGTGAACTGTCTGCAAAGCTCTAAAAAATTAATTTTCTCATTTATACGGAAGGCCAAAGTTCTCTTAACTACTTGTAGTGCTGTAACATCTCTGTAAACAATCTTTTCACGAGTACCTAAAAACGAGGGTTCCCAGAGTGTCCTGGTGAATTTGCAGACAGGAATTTTTTCCTACAGGCATTCAGAAATTGTCTGGACAACGAGCTAGAAAAAAAGAAAGGATAGAAATCCTGCAACTTTGGCAGTAAAGGTTTGAACTGAAATGCTCTCTCCAGTTTGAGGTTGGAGGGGGGGGTCGGGCTCTGCTCCCGGGGAACGAGTGACGGGACAAAAGGAAACGGCCCCAGGTTGTGCCAGGACAGGTTTAAATTGGCTGTTAGGGGGAAAATCCTTCTTGGAAAGGGTTGCAAAGCCCTGGAAGAGACTTCCCAGGGTAGTGGTGGAATCACCAACCCTGGAAGTGTTCAAAACACGTGTGGATGTGGCACCTGGGAACAGGGGTTAGTGGTGACCGTGGGGGTGGGGGGTGGATGGTTGGACTTGGTGATCTTAAAGGGCTTTTCCAACCCTGACAATTCCACGATTCCATGAGCAAGGGCTCATAGGGCCCCCCAGCTCTGCTTTGGGACTCCCAGGTACTGCTGACAAATGTCATTATTCTTAGCAAGATCCCTGAATTATTTCCTTTTACAGCAGGAAAAGTTGTAAGCAAATCCCAGTTCTGCTCACATATTATTTGCTTATGATTATCTGGCTTTATTAATAGAAAGGAATTATCCTCCAAACTTCTCTCACCGACTAAATGAATCATTTAAATCTTGTGTTCTCCCCATCTGCTCCCATTGACCCCATAATTGTAGAACCTGGCTGCCTCTACGTCTCTTTTGAAAAAGGCATCAACAAAGAATGGAATCTGAATCATTTTAGGGGATGTTTACAACAAAACAGCCCCTAAAAATCTGGAAAAAAAAAAAGCTAACTCAGGTAAAAACAGAGATAAGCAAAAGAAGGAGCAGAGAAAAATAACATGTGTTAGGATCAAGTGCTGCTAAGGAAAAAAGGGGCTTTTTTTCCGAGTTATTTGTGCCTCCTTGCCTTTTGACCCATAAGTTCTATAGAATTAAGGAAACAGGCATTTTCACCACTTCTGTGGGGACAGGGGGATGTGGTATTTTACCAGAAGATGAAAATAATTGAGAAGATCTGTTGAAAAAGAAAATAGGACTTTCAATATCGAGGTCAGAGAACTAACTTTGCTGGCAAGAGCATAAATTCCAGCCTTTGATCTACTCTCTGTGAGTGCAGTGACAAAGCAAACAGACACTGATGCAGCTCTTCAAGCATCAGAGTTTCTATGTCACTTCTGTGGGTTAAAATTCATTGGCTGGCTAACAACCAAAACCTTTAAATAAACTAATAAATAAAATATATCGTCAAAATAGAAATAATTGAATATAAAAGAGGGAAGGAGACACATGCTGTGTGTGAGGAAAAAAAACCCCAGTGTTTTCAAGATGGTTCAGGTTCTCCTGAATGAGAGATGAACAGACATAAAAAAGAAATAAGCAGTAGGCAACAGCAAATGTGTTCTAGGAAATGCTATCATGAAACCCATGACTGTAGCAGTCACATATTGTGGGAGGCTGGGAAATTGTATTTGCAATTCTAAATGAACAAAATGCATATGAAGCAATATAGAAGCCTCTTCTTTTCATCATGTTAGGCACTGTGAAATGAAATGAGGGCAAAATAACCATCATTTGAAAAGGATTGAAATAAAATAAAACCTGAAGAAATAGGAGGGGGGGTGAAAGTGTTCCAGGAAGAAAGATGGCATTCAATCATAAAAAGCATTTAACAGTAAAAAAGGAAGATAAAATGCTCATGAAATGCACACAGAGAACTAAAAAGGAGAAGAAAATCTGAAGTATGTTTGTTATTTGATGGGTAAAATGTCCACGTCTGCAAATATTAGGAATTTGTGCCTCAGATAAGCAGGTGGCAAGAAATACAATTTTTAATGAGATTAGGTTGTTTAAGTGCCCCTCAACCAGGGCCACCTCCACCACTTATGTCTTCCTTGCTCCAAACATTTCCTCCTCCTCTCTCAGGAGCCTGGGATATATAAAACTATGTTTTAAAATCTATGGATCAAAGAAGTCATTGCTCTAGAAAAACTTCTTACTTTATCACAGCTCATGTCAGCACAACTCTATATGATGCCAATCAATAATTGGCAACTCGGACAATTGAAGGGGCTGTGCTTGCCCAGCCTGAAGAAGGGAAAACTCATCATTCCTCAGGGCACTCTCAGACATTCAAAGACCCACTAGATTGCACCAGATTTGCCATTTTTCACTATTATTTTAATGGAAATATTCAAAAACCTGTGATAGCCCAGATATATCAAAAGTTATGTGAACAGTTAAAACTCAGAAGACATATTTTCTAAAATAAATCAAGATAAACCAATCTAGGTATAAATTATAATTAATTCTTACATTATGAACATGGTTAAAGTCATGTTGCAACAACTCAAGCCTCATAACTTTGGATTTCATGTTCTCATTTCACAGCCTCCAAGGTGAGTCTTGTCTTGTAAATATAACAGATTTTAAGCAATTAAAGAGAATTTTTACTATTCATTTTTATCAGACAACTGAATTTTTTTCTCTTCTCTTTTTCAGTTCCTGCAAACCAACACTCAAATATTGTTTTGTCTGGGTGGTGGAGAACAAAGGAGAGCAGAGGATGTGCCAGGCACGGGCTGGATTTAGGGCTGGAGCTGAGATAAGCCTGTCCCCTCCAAATGAAATGTAAGATTACAGCCCAATGCTTCACTGCAGCTGCTGATAAGATGGGTCATTCAGCTTTTTCCTATCCCATGTTAATGCCCATTTTTCACTTTCACTAAAGGCCAGCCTGGCCATAATGTAACAATTTGGAAACACACTGGCCGGGGTGGTTTGAGTTACTGCTGTGCAAGGGGGTGTAAATCCAGAGCTGGGAAGTATTAATGGCTGTGCTTGAGGAGAGGCTTCTGCAGCTCCTGGAGAGAACTGGGAGGATTCAATAACTCAGGGAGCAACACTTCCTCCATTCCAGTTTACTTTTATTAAGTTTCGATTTTAATTTCTTTTAAGTTTCATTTGACATTTTACCTTCTACACACATTAAAATGACACTTCATCTCTTAGCACAATAGCTTGGAAACAGTTATATATATAAACTATATATTGACTGCTTTATATCTTTTTTTTTCTTTTTTACAGGGAGGGGGGAAAGAGAAAAGGAAATGAGACAGAATTCATGTTGTCACAATATTTATTTTCAAAGCCTTGCAAATAAACTTTATGTTTTGAAACACAATGAAAAGTTCTGAGAACAGTTCACATGTATTTATTGTTCAGGAACTACATGTTCTTTTACTTAGATGATTCTATTCAATCTGTTAAAAATATTGAAGTATTCAAGGACTAAAATTAATTCAATAACATTAATACTACTTTAAATTTCAGTCCTAATATCAAAATAGTGACACAAACCACTTTAAACGTTTTCAGGTAAGTTAAGCATCAAAAAGAATTAAACATCCCATCTTCATAGAGTAAGTTTTTTATCAAAATTACTTTTGGCTTGAAAAAGTGACCAAAGACCTATAGAATTCAAAATACAGAATTAGAAAGGAGACATTTCAATAATAATAGTAATAATAATAATAGTCATAAACTCAGCACCCAAGAGACAAAACCAGAAAAGTATAATACAACAGCAGACAATATTTCTGTAATATAAGAAATCCAGCTGGGTTTATGGAAGCTTATTAGATTTTCTACTAAAATACAAAATATAGCAACTCCTACAAATATGAAAAAAATATCTTTTCTAAGGTCTTTTTATAAATTGATGTTAATTTGAGACATGACCTTGAATTCTAGCCTTGGATTGAAAAAAGGTTAACTGAAGAACTGCTTTTGCACTCAGAGAGTCTTCTGGCTCCAGCGAGTCCCCACATTTCTCCCCTGATCCCAAACAGATTTCCCAAACCCTCTGAACCACAACAGAAAAGAAATGGTCGTTACTGCAGAAAATAAGGAGAGGCCAAAAGACAATAAGGAAGATTTTGTTACTTTCTCTTTGTTTCACAACCCAGCTGGGAAAGCTGAGAAGACACCAGAATAACATCGTGTGCTGTTGAACATAATAACTGAAATATCTGCACCTTTCCTCAGTTAATTGGGCTAATTCCTTAAACTTCATTTGATTAAACTCTTGTTTCAACAGTCATTGCTGTATTGCAGCCACTGATCCAACATTTGTTCCTGAACTGTTCTTTTCCTGACTTGACCTTTACAAATATGCAACGTTTTGGCCATGCTTTCATTTTTAGTGGTGGCTACACCCTGCTGTGATATTTCAATTGAATATGACAGTTTTACTGTGTCTCCTTCTGCCCAGAAGTAGAGTTTATGGACACAGTACTAATAAAAACTGTATAATAAAGCAAAACTAAAACTGGGCAACTTTGTCAGTGAGATGTAGTAAATTGCTTAAGACAGCTCCTCTAAAAGACAAAACTGAACAGAGTAAGAAATTCTGTATTATGTGTTTCTGGTGCTGTAATATTAATATTTTTTTTTATTATCCCATACATATTCATGGCTGGAGCATCTTCAAGCACTCGCTGTTGCCACAAGTTGCAGCCTGGTGCAGACATAATGGGGAATTCAGGAAAAGTCAGAACAACTGGTTTCAACAAACAGGAGTCAAAGGACACATCTCTCCCATGGAGCTGCCTTAGAGCCAGTTTCTTCTCTCTTATTCCAACAACAGAATCATGGAATCATAGAATGGCCTGGGCTGGAAGGGACCTTAAAGATCATCTTGTTCCAAGCCCTTTTCCATGGGCAGGAACACCTTCCACTAGCCCAGGTTGCTCCAACCTGGTCTTGGGCACTTCCAGGGATCCAGGGGCAGCCACAGCTTCTCTGGGCAACCTGTGCCAGGGCCTCCCCACCCTCACAGGGAACAATTCCTTCCCAATATCCCATCTAACCCTGCCCTCTGGCAGTGGGAAGCCATTCCCTGTGTCCTGTCCCTCCATCCCTTGTCCATAGTCTCTCTCCATCTTTCTCGGAGCCCCTTCAGGCCCTGCAAGGTCACATTTAGGTCACCCCAAAGCTTCTCCTCTCCAGGTCGAACAATCCCAGTTCTCCAGCCTTTCCTCCCAGCAGAGCTGCTCCATCCTCTGCTCATCTGATGCCTCCTCTGGACTCTCTCCAGCAGCTCCATCTCCTCCCGTGCTGGAGATCCCAGGGTTGGATGCAGCTCTGCAGGGGGTCCCATGGGGTCTCCAGTGCCTGTTTCCCGGAGCAGCTGTGGAGGTGATGGAGGTCAAGAAGAGAATTCTCTCCTCCTGGGCCAGACCTCCAGCAAACAGGACTGACATGACTCGAGTGCTCCATGGAGTTCCCATCCTGTGTGGTAGAATGGATTCACGAGGCTCCACGATGGGAATCAGAGAACTGAAATATCTCTGCTCACCACCCCTCCAGAGCTCCCCAAAATTCTCTGTTCTGCTTTTGTCTGAATTCTGTCTGAATAAAGGGAATTTGTTGTAGCAAACGTGGTCTCCCTAGAGTTTTATAATGTCCCATTCTTATACTCCAGGCGCATTGTTTTCTTTCAAGTCTCACTAATTCTGAACTAATTTACACAGACAGATGGAATTTGCTCCATCTTCTCAGCCACCAAGTAAATCCCTTCACATTTCTGTGTCATTGCTGGGAGGTTCTTTTCGGTTATAAGAACAATCACAGAAAATTTATCAGTTGTCTGTGCTGATTAAAATCGCGATGACATTTACAAGGAGAAACTTTAGGTCTCCGAAAATTTAATAAATATGATGATTATTAAGATACTGATGCAATTTCCCAAAATGAATGACCGAATGAAAGTAAAAGTTTATAATGCTAATTTTAAAAATAAGTAAGAGTGGTGAAAACCACAGAAGCCACTTTAGATCCCTGTATTTATTAATAGAGAACAAGAAGTATTTTTGTAATATTAATTTTATCTTAATGTGTATGATCATTCACTGCAAAATGATTTCAGAATTACATAGCAATAACCTCTGGCTGTTAGTTGGTATTGAATGTCTCTTTATTAGAGAATGAGTGATACTTTCTTAAATAATGGATAAGAACACAGAAAAAAAGTTCTACAAACTTCTAGATGTTGAGTTAGGTGTTTTTATTATATGTTTTATGTGTTTCTTTACAAACAGCTCAATGATAATGGCCAAGTACAAGATTAAATGGAATTTCTAAGATGATGAGAGACGTCATAATATTGGAAATGGGAAGTGTTCAGATCACCCATCCATTGCTACACATTATGGGAAATATTTAGTGTTTTCCCCAATCTGAACATTTTCATTTTTCATTTAAATCAAATTTATATTTGTTCTATGGGCTGCACATTATCTTTCACTAAATATAAGAGACAGAAGTAAACTGTTTGAAAATAAATGTGTTTTCACTGAATTTCAATTAAATCAAGAATAGCAGAGTCATTTTACCTCTTGTTGCTAAGGAGACCCTCAATTTTTTGTTGATAGCTGGTTATTAGGCCAATCTCTTAGTGTTTTACTACTCTAAACTGCCCTAAATTTTGCTCAGGAATATTCTTCAGGACACGTAGGCTTTTGAGATGGAGAGAGGAAATTAGGGAATGCCTGATATCTGTGCAACAACCATGTGCTCCTGGGGATCCCAGGGTACGTCACCTTGTGCCAAAGTGGTTTGCAATGGCAGCAAAAGGAATATCAAAAAGGGAGAATGCAGAATGAAAAGAATTTTAAAAATATATTTCTTCATACAATTCTTTCCCTGAGCAGGATTTTTTCCCCTTTTAATAGTGAATATCTTAAAAAAACTAACATAAGACTACATGGATGGGTTAAAATCAGCAAGTGAGAGAAATCAGGCACTGATGAAACTAAAACTCAGCTAAAACCCCAAACAGAAACAACTTACAATTGACATAATTATGAGATGACACGTGAATAGAGCAAGGCCTGAAAGTAGTGGGGAAAGCAGGATCAATAGAAACTGGTAGATTATTTAATATTTGCAATTACTGTATTTACATTTCAGATGCATTTGTTAACCATTAAAGCTTTTTTTACCTGCATCAAACTTGTTCAGCTGTGGTTGCAGCACAGTGGAGGAGTTGCAGTTTTGTGCTGGGGATAACACCTTGCTGCTCTGGGAAAGGCACACTGACATCTCACCACTGAGGAAAAGTCTTGGAAGTGTTCCTTCTCCTTCAGAAACGCTCGTGTGAAGTGAAACGTGGCCGTGTTTGCAAAGCCTCCGTGACAAATTCTGCCCAGTGGCTACATGTAAACTGCATTATTCATTCCCACCCCTCAGCAACCCATCCAGGCTGTCATTACTCAGCTCTCTTGCCTTTGGGGCTTATGTTAAAATTATTTATGTCAAACCATTTCAATTAAGGGAATGAAGAACAGGTAAATCTCTCCCTGAACAATGGATTTTGCATAACATAATGATGCATCACAGCTTCACTCTCAACCTGCAGAGAGTTTTCTCTCTGCAACTTAGGCTGGAAGCTAAATTGAACATCTATTGACAGCCACAGACTTGATCTAGGAATTCATCAGTCAATGAGAATTACAAATCTGATAGATCCAGAAAGGACCTCCTGGCTTTCCAAACTCCTCCTCGGAGAACAGTCTGGGTGCAGCTGGATCCAGTCCCAGTCCCAGGCCTGGTCAGTGGTTTCTGTCTAAAGGATTGTGCAGGTGTAATTGAGCCTTTACACAACTTTGCCCCACAGGATTAAGGATGGCAAATTAAACACATCGATATAAATAAAATAAACGATTTATTTAAATTCATGGTCATGATGATAGTGATTAGACCAAAAGATCTTAATCAGAATTATTTACTAAACATCACAGGTAACTCTAACTAGGAGCACAGTGCACTGGTTATTGCAGCAAGGATATTAAAGCAAGCAGAATAATTATTGAGCAGAGACTGATGTTACTCACCCAAACCAACAACTGTGGGCAAATCTCTCTCTCTCAGCCTCCAGGAGTGACCCTGAGGGGTGTCCCCACTGCAGGAGGAATCTCCCCACGCTCCCCAGGGGGTGTCAGAAGATCCCCTTCCCAAAGCAGGACTGTGCTGTTCCAGCCCCCAGAGCCTGAGGTCAGTCAGGGGGGCCCAGGCTGGGCCAGCTTTGGAGCAGGGACAGCACTGTCACCTTGGGTTCCTCTGGCAGGAGCTCAGGGAATGTTGCTCATCCAGGGGGGATGGACTTTGGGCTGGGTGAGTCAGGGGGGCTCAGCTTCCTTCAACCCCCAAAGCAGCAGGACCCCCCTTCCCATTCCACAGACAGGGAATGCTGGAGCTGTTTTCCCCCACTCAGGCAGAACATCCTGGCACAGCAGCTCTTAAACCAGTGTTAGACAGTTCTAATTGTTCTTTTCATTTGCATCAGGGAGCATTACCAAGGTGTTGCCAGAGGAGGGGATGAAATGAGGACACAATTCCAGATCTGAGGCAAAAAAGAGATAAGGATTTTGTACAAGACACACCACCAGTGGTGGATCTGGGAATAGCCTTCCTGTTCTTCCCCCAGCTCCATTTCTTTGTTGAATTTCTGTGGAAGCATTGTCTTTTCACAGCATAATGATGGAGTAGTATCCCTTTGCTGGGAGGAAGGGATTTTGGTTGCCAAGTGTTGGCAGCCAAGACAGAATTTAAAAGCTTTAACAGCAACAGCACAGAACAAACACAGCATCTCCTGTACTGATAGTTTTTATATTTTTTAGGAATATTTTTGAACACTTCCAAGGTGGTGTTCACACCCAGGGCAGTGGTGGAGTCCCCATCCCTGGAAGAGTTTAAAAACCCTGTGGCTGTGGCTCTTGGGAACATGGTCCAGTGCTGAACAAGGTGGTGGTGCTGAGTTGATGGTTGCACTCGGAGGGCTTTTCCAACCTTAACCTTCCTATGATTTTATAATTCCAAGGTGACAGAAACTAACCTTTTGCATCCATTTTTATTTTAATTACACTGATAAAAATTATTAATGTTATTCATGAATTCAGCAAAATAATTTCAGATTTAATGTACAATTAGAAAGACCACTGCTGTTTTTTTTTAAGATATTCTCATATTCAAGCCTATGCTTGTGTTTATTTATAGACACTGATACAGAACAACTGCACAGCACAGTTCCTACTTCCTTTTATAAATCCGTGCTACCTCAGGAGAGCAGCACTGTCTCCTCTGTAGGAGTCTGATTCTTTTACAGGAGCCACCACCCGCTCAGGAGCTGAATCAAAACCCAGTTAAAATCCAGAAGAGAATGAAATCATGAGGAACATCATCTCATCAGATCTTCAGATCCCTGTTCTGGATTCCCTGAGCGCCCAGAACCTCCTTGACACACCTCTTTCCCAGTGAAGGAATGTAATTCCTGCCACAGGGAATGTGCCTGTCAGGCAGGGAGTGTTTCCCAGCTCCACTCAGGGAATGTATTTCTTACACACTTGAGATTTACCACCTAAAGTGCTTCCAGAAATCTCATTTTCTTTCCTCCTTTTCAAGACAAGCAAAGGAAGTTCCCTAAGGAACTCCCCAGAGTTCCCTAAAGGATTAAAGAACTGTTGGTCAAACCCAGAGCTGGCTATAACTCCCTCATAATTAACTAACTCTTAGTTCAGTTCAACCTCATGAAAGCAACTCTACTTTTCTGTCTATACTCTGGTGGCAGATTTTTCCTAAAAGCATCAAACACAAATCCTGGGCTGATAGTGATGAATTCCCAAATAATTATCTTACAGAAGTTTCACCAGAATCTCTCAGGATTCAGCCTCAAGTTGTCCCAGAGAAGGTTTAGATTACATATTAGGGGAAAAAAAATCACTGAAAGGCTTGGAAAGCATTGGAAGGGACTGCCCAGGGCAGTGGTGGAGTCCCCATCCCTGGAAGTGTTCAAAAAACATGTGGATGTGGCACTTGAGGACATGGTTTGGGGGTGAATATGGTGGTGCTGGGCTGATTGATTGGAACTGATGATCTTAAAGGCCTTTTCCAACCTTAACAATTCTGTGGTTCTACAATCTGTCACCTCAGAAGTTTTTCACCTCCATATCTTTCAACTTGATCAATCAAATCCTGGTGCAAACTTAAAAGTGCTTTGATCTTCAGGGTGAATATCACTGGTCAAGGAATGCTGACAATGTCATCAGGTACACAACGGGAAAAAATTAACCCCCTTTTCCCCTCTCTAGTCCAGGGCCTTCCAAGTTTTTTCCCAGGTTAATGTCTGGAATGTGTACCTTGTGCTCTGCTGCAGATATGCCATCAGAATTCCTGACCAAAGGCAAAGGAGAATCCCCTTGTCTAAAATGATGAATATTTTAGCAGCTCTAATAAGAAAAGGAACAAGTTATTCACAGAAGTCTGAACAAGGAGGAGCTGCAAATCCCAGACTGGTGCAAGTCATTTAAACAGAGAAATATTTTATTACTTGAGGGGACAAATGTAAAAGCAACATGCTGTGAAATGCTCACTGCCATGTTCATGCAGTGTTCTGCTCTTCCAGGCCTGCCAGGGAACAACCAGGAACTAATGATTTAACTCAGGACTAAAATACTTTCCCTTGCAAAGTGCCACGACGAGGCTGCCCTGCGTGACCTTGCCAGAGTGAGATTTTTCACTGCACCCATGAAGTGTGTCATTAGACCAGATTTAATACATTAATTTCAATTACATGGTAATTTTATATAAGATACAGTACAGTTACTTTTTGGAAGGATTGTTTTTTTGTTTGGTTCGTTGTTTTTTTTTTTAAATTAACCTAAATTCCCAGAACTGGAATTATATTTCTGTGACACGTGCCTTTCATTTGGATTTGGTATTTTAATTTTTGAAATAACTGTTAGAACCGAGGTTACACAACCAAGATTTCAATTCTATTTTATTTATTCCCAGTAATGGAATTGCTTTCTGGTCAAAGAGTGTAATTGCAGAGTAACTACTCTGAAATTTCTACTTGCAGGTTACAGAGCTGAAGAGAATGTTTGCAACCACAATTTTGGGTGGTGACAATAAGAGGCAAAAGAAGAAAAGTAATCTAAAACTGAGTAAATAAGAGATTATTTCCACCCCCCTGTGCTCTACTTGTTCTTAAAGAATGAATGAACAGAATGTTCATTTGATCAAAAGTCTGTTGGAATTAATGTAATATAAGAACCTACAGATTTATAGGCAAAAAGGAAGAGAAGGAAGGCACTAAATGGCAGTGCCTGTCTTGGAATGGACTGGAAAATATTCCTCAGAGCAATTAAACTGTTGTGCATCCATTGGTTCTTGACACACAAAAATAGTTTGATGCTAAAAAGATCAAATCCCAGAATTGCAAACTCACTGTGGCTTCCTGTGATGTTAAGAGTTCATCTGACCTGAGGTTGGCCATTGGTTTTATCAGAAGTGACACAGGACAGAATTTTGTCCCCAGAATCACAGCTGCTCTGTTTTGTTCAAGAGCCCAAATGGAGCTCAGGGCACTGTTTAAACCTGGGCCAAACAAGAGCAGCTGAAGTGGAAATCTGGAGTAAAGTTTGATCTGCTTTACCTGGATCCTTACCAAGATATCCCTGGAACTGCAGAATATTCTGTTCTAAAATGAATTTTATTCTGTGGCTGAGCCAAAAGGCACCAAGATTGGCTATTTTGCAATTTGCAATGAGCATAGAAGAAGCATCATTTCATTTTTCTATTTAAAAAAAGGACTTTATTAGTACCAAAATGCCTCTTTTCATTGTACAAATCCCATCAAAGTGGAAGCTGTGCCCGGAGCCTTCACCCCTATTTGCTCCTTGAGTGATAGAACACGTTTTAGGAATGTTATTAGGAAGTCTTCCTCCAAAATTGGCACATCTGTCACATCTGTCTGAGCAGTCTTTCCCTCTCTAGCTGGCTGTCATCTGCTTTTTTAAGTGTCAGCTCACGAGGCAGATGTTTCCACAGGCTGATTTTTCACACTGGAATGAGCAATGTGTATCTAGATTTTAATTTTTTTTTCAATAAAATAAATTTTAATATCTTTTCTTTCTCCCCTTCATTTAAATAGTTATTCAGGTCACCACAGGCTTTCTGAAAACCAGGAGCAACAACATATATATATATGTACAGAAATTACCACATAAAGAGGCACAATTTCCCAATGTGGAATGGGACCTGGATCAGCAGAATTTCAGAATTTACTGGGAGAAGAAAAACTGTAGTAGGAAGGAAGAGGAGGAACAAGGAGTATAGTAAGGGTTGCCTGCAGTTATTTTTACATTATTTTCCAGTATGTTTTCTTGCAGACAATGTAATATAATAAGCTTTTTAAACAATATTGTTGTCTTCCTTAAGAGCCCCCTTGGTTTCAGTTATTCATTATTACTCCTGTCTTTTCCTGTCATGTCATAAATCATATTTTCTGCCTGCAAGCCAAGCATTTCATACAGAGCTGGCTGAGAGCTGCTTGGAGCTCAGGGCACACTTTGCAGTTGGATTTCACTGCTTCTGGCTTTGTTACCAACTCTGAACCCAAAATCTCCGACTCACAGAACACCCTGAGCTGGGAGGGACCCACGAGGATCACCCAGTGAATGGCCCATGTGGGGATCTAAACCCCAACTTTGTGTTATTAGCACATACATTGTGCTTGTAGGTGTTGTGTAAAGGCATCATCTGTAAAACCTGATAATAAAATTTCCCTTTAAATTTGAGTGGAAAGTCTCTCAACACTGTGAGACTTCACCTGTTGGTGCTCTTTGTTAGTCACAGATCATAAATCACTGCAGGATTACTGACAGGCTCCATCACTAACATGCAGTACCTTGTTCTGGGACTTAATTACATCAGCATCCAATGGTAACACCTCTGAAAGGGGTTTGTCAGCATTTTTCCTTTTTTCCAAGGTGGATGAAAACTTAATATGTCAGTAATTCCAAAATTGTATCTGCTCCACCAGACACAAGAGTTGTCAGCCAGGATTTGATTTTACTTGTCCAGAATATGTTCTAGTTTTACTTATTTATTTTTTCCAGCAGGGCTTGAGAACCACACAGCAGCCTGTGGGAGTTTGGAAAAGTTCTTAGAAAAACCTGCTCAGTATTTTTTCACTTATTTCTAATTATAGGCGAGATAAATGGCTGCTGAATAAGGAAGTGTTAAATATATTCAGTGTACACACAAAAGTGCTCTAGGGTGGGAAAGAAAAAGTTATCAAAAATAATTACCTGCTAGCTCTGCCTCCCGGGAGCAATGTAAGGGATTTCTGATTTTTTAGAGAAATTTGAGAGAGTGGTGAGAAATCCATGAGTCTTTCCAGCCACATGCATTGATACAGCCCAAACTTCTTCAACGTTTGCACCTCAAGTTGTTATTCATTTGGGATTTCTCCCCTGCTAATTTTTTTTTCTGACATGTTGAGGAATTTATATTAATATAATACATACTGTAGGTGGTTCTTGTTCTAGAAATTAGTATTTAAATTTTAACTGTGATTAAAACCTTCAACTATTTCCAGGCTGGTTCAATTTTTTTCCAAGGGAGGCGATAGCTGCGGAAGAGAGGATGGATTAAATCAGGTAGCAGAGATTACTTTATTGCTAAAAATCAAATTAATCAAAGAGACTCATGATTTGACAGGTGGAAACAGCGCTGCTGGTGGTGAATAGTAATTGCTGTGTGGTGATAGTCCAGGGAAAGTGTCACTTATGGCATCAGGAGCAATAAAAGGAATCATATGTTGGACATTTTGCTGCCATTTCATTCTGCAGCACCAAAGTCAATGAAAAGCACTGATGTAGTTAGCTCTTGGCTCAGGATAACATCCATCTGGAGCACTCTGGCTAACTCTGTTTTGTACCTGGGATATGCTCCAAATTCAATTGAGCCAGAAAGACTTCTCAGCACATTTGGAAGAACTGCTTCTCCCACCTTCCTCCACGAATTTGCCCTGTGTGCATCTCTGCACAGCTTTTCTTTCTGTGTATTTTGGGCTGTCAATATATTTTCTTTCCTCACAATTCTCACACCATAGTAATGAAAATATTTCTGATCTTTTTTTATGTTGTATCTGTTTCCTGTGAGAGCTCTGCTGCTCTTTGTCTCACTGAATTCTTCCTAAGCTTTAATGTTGAAATCACCTTTCTTGGTCCTCTTCTCACCATATAATTAGTATAAATTGGCAGAAATTAAAAGCTTAAGTGCTTATTGTGCAAACAGGCATTACATCACTTCAGTGCCTGTCCCTTGACATGCAGGGTGCCAGAATTTCCCAAATTCCCTCCAAATGCTGCCTAAGGCAGCCTCCAGGTTGAGCAGTGTCCAGAGCCAGGCAGGGACAAACAGTGTGTTGGAGGAAAGTCTCAGGTTCCTCCTTTCCTGGACCATTTTTCTTTGGATGGGCCCTGTGGAGGAGGCTGGAAGCAGATTTTCCAGGGCCACTAGAAGCAAACAATAGGTGTAAAAGCCATAATAACTCCTCAGGATGCAGAGACAGTGAACAAATGCAGGTTGTCTCTGGCTGCTGTGCCAACACCCACCCCAACCCAGAACTCAGGCACCCCCTGGATTCCCCGGTCTCTCTTGAAGAGAAAGCAGAGGTGCATTTGATGGCAAACTCATGCAAACACTATTTATCACTTCTGAACTGTTCTCTAGAATTAACTCCTTTCCCACATCCACAAGGGACAGAGTTAACACATTTTTACTCACCTCTTCACCACTGAGGTGCTGCTCATGGGATGAGTGCTCAGTCTCTTTATAATGTGCAGTTATTCCTCCTGGTGATATTTCCAACCCAGTCAGAAGGACACCCAAGTTCAATTTTACTCCAAATCTAATAAAATCCATCCCCAAGGCCTGCAGGTACCAATTTTCACCTCTCTCCAGCAGACAGCAGAGGTGATTTGCATCCACCCTAATGAGCTGGTCAAGGATCAGAAATAAACCCAAACCCCATCCCATTTAAAATTCATTTTCTGATAAAGGACACAGGAGTTGCCTTCACATTTCTGTGAACAACTCTTGTTTCTTGCTGGTGTGTGGAATCACTTCTTTCCTCCAATAGTAATTCCATTAGGGCAAAATATTACAGAATCCTACAAGGGTTTGGTTTGGAAGGGACCTTGAAGATCAAGAGTCTTTGGAGTGGAAACCATGAGTCAGGATCTGCCTTGACTTTCCCTTTGCACTCTGAAGAATTTCTGTTCTTCTCTTTTTTTTTTGCTCGCCCAGCTTTCTTTCAGGGATGTTTGGTAAGCAAAAGAAAAAACCTTTCCCCCAAGTAAGATATTTTTTCCATGAAGATGTGGCCTCAAAGATCCCAATTCTGCTCCAAGTCACACACTGTAAGCTGGCAGCACTCTGGTGAACTGATGTGTTGATTCCAACTTCCTGCTACTTCCAAAGGCAGAATTCAGGGAAAGGATTCAAGTTTTAAAATATTTGATATTTCCTTTAATATTTCCTCTCCAATGAGTAGCCACGTAACTTTGTAATCTAGTTTAGTGGGTCAGTCAAATGTTGGACTTGATGATCTCAGAGGTCTTTCCCAACCTTAATCATTCTGTGATTCAATGATTTTAACCTCTCTTGGTTTTACAAGTATTAATTTTGTTTTCTTTTGCACTTATATTCACATAGGAGGCCATACATTGGCAATACTGTTGTCTTAGAGAAATTTATTCCCTTTGAAAGGCCTCACCCAATCAGCCAGAATATTTCATATGTTAATATAAGGAAAGGTAGAGCAGCTTTCCAAACAGAATGAAACTGTGACAAAGATTTCAGCTACCCAGCTCTAACCAGGCTTCCTGCAGTTTTCCTCCCTGGCAGTAATCAGCCTCCTGAGGAGGTCTGGGAAACTTTGGCAACACATTGAGAGCCCAACTGAATCCAAACCATGATAAATCACGAGGGATCTCATTGCAAGGCTTGTTACAACTGGACCAAACACGTCCAAGCAAATGAAAAATCAAATCAAGTCCTTGTGGGGAAAAAAAAGCATCAGTGAAAATCCTAAAGAGGAGCTGCACAGAGCAGCACCATGTTCTGCTGTCAGAATACCTTCTGGGCTTCATAAAAAAATTGTCTATTGATTGTTTCCCAGAAAATTGGCATCTCACAAAAAGGGGCAAATTATATGATGAAAAAAAAGCAATTAATGACTGGAATTGTGACACAAAATCAGGTACAGGAAGCCAAGGAAAAGTCTTCCTAAATGAAGTTTGTCTCATGGGAGGAAATAGAATTGTAGATATTCTCACTTTAGTTCCTAATGCTGGTGTTCTGTTTCAAAGTTCTGGTTCAGCTTTACCACTTTCCCAAAGCAAGGGCCAAAAACCCCAACTCTCCTTTTGCTCCTCAGCAGCTCCTTCTGTGGCTTCTCCTCCAGACCCTTCACCATCCCCATGTCCCTCCTTTGGACACTCCAACAGCTTCAGATCTCTCTGACGTTGTGGTGCCCCAAACTGCCCCCAGGATGGGAGGTGAGGCCACCCCAGCTCAGACAGAGGGGACAATCCCCTCTGTCCCCTGGCTGGTGATGCTGGGCCTGACGTCCCCCAGGACTGCTGTGAAGATCTGCAAAAAGAGCCAGCAATTCATACACTCTACACTTCCTTCTGCTTATTTTAAAAACACCAATGCAGTGCTTTGTTGGTATAAACAGCCAAATCTTGGCCATGTGATGTTTGTACAAAGTCAGTATTTCAGAGGAGCCCAGATTTCCAAGGGATGAGCCCTCCCCAGGTGAAGCCAGGTTTTCCAAAGGAATCAGATTCTCATTTAGGCACCTAGGGAGGGCTGAAGCCTTCTCACAGTAACCCTCAGCAGTGACCCCTGCATTTCATTAGGCAATTTTCCAAAGAGCTCTACAGCTCAAACATGGGCTGATGTGATCATGCAGGAGATCACAGCCTCCCTGGAATCAGTGGGGGTTTGGCCACTCACTGCAAAGGAATCAGTTCCATCCCTTTAACTGATTGGGGATGCTGAGCTTGTGGAATATTTCTGGCTTTGGTGCTTTTATCTGAAGATCCCCCAAAAGATTTATGAATTATTTCCATTATGATTCTTCATACTAGGAAATAAAAATCTGTAATAATCCTGTAAGTATTAGAGCTATGAAATCAACCCAATTCTGCAGAACTGTGGCACAGCTGCATAAAATGGATTATGAATCTGTCTCAGAGCACAGGTTCTTAATCCTATAGGAATCACCTCGAGGTGATTCTTCCCCTCTCCTCTGCTCTTGTGAGACCCTACCTGGAATATTGTGTCCAGTCCTGGGGCTCCAAACACAAGAAAGATGTTGACCTGCTGGAACAAGTCTAGAGGAGGCCCTGGAGATGCTGCCAGGGCTGGAGCCCCTCTGCTCTGGAGCCAGGCTGGGAGAGCTGGGGGGGTTCACCTGGAGAAGAGAAGGCTCCAGGGAGAGCTGAGAGCCCCTGGCAGGGCTCTGGGAGAGCTGGAGAGGGACTGGGGACAAGGGATGGAGGGACAGGACACAGGGAATGGCTTCCCACTGCCAGAGGGCAGGGTGAGATGGAATATTGGAAGGAATTGTTGTCTGTGAGGGTGGGGAGGCCCTGGCACAGGTTGCCCAGAGAAGCTGTGGCTGCCCCTGGATCCCTGGAAGTGTCCAAGGCCAGGTTGGACGGGGCTTGGAGCAACCTGGGCTGGTGGAAGGTGTGACTGGATGGGCTTTAAGGCCCCTTCTGACCCAAACCATTCTGGGATTCTATAATTCCATGATATATCTGATTTTCTTTCCTTGCAATAAGCCTTAAAGGAGCCTCCCTGAGCCCTGAACCTGATTAACAGTCAGCCTCCCCACCCTTTGCCAATGTATTCAGTGAAGAAATAATCATTTCATGTGCCAGACAAGGAAGATGGTTCTGCAAAGCTGTTCTGTGGGCAGGAGCAGGGCTGGATCTGAGCCAGCAGCCTCAGCTCCTTATAACTGAGACTTATTTTAGCCACTCCAGCACAAACTATACTTCAACCCTGCTTCTAGAACTCCATTTAAATCTTCCACTTGGGTATTTTACATAAGGACTAAACTTCAGGCAAACTCAGGGCCGATGCCCAGTTACAGAAGGAATCAATCCCATGTCACCTCTGGAAAGGCACACGAGGCCAGGACAGCACATTCCACAGCCCACTGAACTGCTTCCAGCAGGACACAGCTCCAGCTTCACCAGGAATTCATCGGGAATTTCCCTTCTCCTGCCAAACCCAATTTGTGAATGCCAAGCGTTCCCACAGTTGTTTAAGTGCACCAGAACTTTACGGCCTGGCTTTCATTATTTCATTAAGCAGCCTGTCATTAATTACCAGGGGCACGTTTCTCCCATACACATTTCACGGGGGGAAGGCAATAAATTGGGAATCTGAGATTAAAGGATGCAAATGATGGCCTGTGTTATGGTTTGTCAGTGTTACAAGGTACACGGGGCCATTACACTGCCTGTCAACAATTCACATTCATTTGCATCTCACTACAAACCCTCTGTTACAACCAAGGGCAACAGAATCCCCTGGGGAATAAGTCCAGGAGGAGAACATTTCTCCCCAAGTTGATGGCAAATCAGAGATGTCTCACACTACATCACCACTGAATGTAAAGTGAGTTTAAAACACAGACAGTGCAGATAAGGCACCATTTTTGAGCTCTGCAAACCATAAATGTTGTGTAGCACTGTGAAATCAGTATTTACATTAAAAATTCCCATGAATATGTAAGGAAAAGATGTCAGGAATCACTCAGCATTAAGAAATTACTTTCACCTGCAAGAAACCTTATCAGATGGGTGTGACAATCTTGTCAGATGGAAATCATTATTCCAATACATATGTACAGCTTCTGGTTGCTGTCTCTGTTTCGGCCCAGCCTATTAGAATTTGCCAAGTGCAGCAGTAAGAGGCAGCTTTTATGTGTCCTTAATCCTATTTTTAGTTAAATGGTGGCACAGACTACAGGATTACTTTGCAGTCAGTGTGCTCCTGGTCTTACATTTTCCATAAAACCTTTCAGTTTGTTCCCAGACAACAACAAGATTGAGAAACCCAGGTTATTCCCAGCAATTGTGGGACACGGAGTTACTGAGAACTATTGAGGTCACCACCACAAACTATATATCAAAGGGAAGAGCAAGGTCTTCCAATTTATTTCAGGGCACAAACATTTTGAGGCAAAATATTTTTTTTTCTTTTCTTTCTTTTTTTTTCTTTTCCTGGGTTATTTGGACGTTCCTGAGGTTCATAATTTTGAAAAGCAGGGTGAGTTATGTGCATCAAGGACTTGACCAGTGCAGTAGCAACCAGACAGGAAGGGAGATGGAGATGTTACTGGTTTATGTGTCAC
Source organism: Neopelma chrysocephalum (assembly GCF_003984885.1). NCBI lineage: Eukaryota > Metazoa > Chordata > Aves > Passeriformes > Pipridae > Neopelma > Neopelma chrysocephalum. The sequence goes on from NW_020897949.1 coordinate 514,391, forward strand.
ATATTGACAAGAACATATTGACAGAATTTTCAGTCATGTGGATTTGCCTTGATTTTCCAGAAGGAAATTAAGAAGCAGGCAGAGCTGAAATTAGATGGCTGGGTCCTGATATGCCTCATGTTATGCAGAGAGACAGAGCCTTGAAAGGTTTTCTAAAGTTCTATAAACAAGTTTTGTCTTCTAGAGAACAAATGATTTGTCTTTGATGTGATGATGCTACAGCTTTGACATGAGGGGCAGAGGAGGGGCAAGGACTGAGCTCTGCTCTGGGGGACCAGGGACAGCAGCCAGGGAATGGCTGGAGCTGTGTCAGGGCAGGCTCAGGTTGAATCTCAGGAAAAGGTTCTTCCCCCAGAGGCTGGTTGGGCACTGCCCAGGCTCCCCAGGGCAGTGGGCACAGCCCCAAGGCTGCCAGAGCTCCAGGAGGGTTTGGATGATCCTCTGGGGCACAGGGGGTGACTCTTGGGGCTGGGTCTGTGCAGGGCTGAGGGTTGGACTGGATGATCCCTGTGGGTCCCTTCCAGCTCAAGGCATTCTGTGATTCATTATTCCACCAATTAACGGAATCATTTCAGATCTGAGCAGTAGAACTGTACATTAGCATTTTGTAGCAACTACCTATAAATTGACTTTTAAGCTCCACTGAACTTGCTGAAAGCAGCGGCAATGACTTAAGGAATTTGTTAAATATGTTGTGAATTTTCTTACTTTAGTTGTGCACCTGTGTTTGGCTCCAAAACAGGAGAGGGGAGATCTCTCAGTGAGAAGTGCATGATCTGAGCACTGCAAGCAACCTCCTGTTTTTAAGCTCCCTCCAGACTGAAAAGTGATTGACTGCTTTACTTTATCATGGTTTATTAATATAATTTATTAATCCAGTAATTCAGTTCAAGCTGGCACTGGATGTTGCCGAAAGGAATAAAAGAGAAAGAACATCGTGATAAAATACGACCATCAAGCCATGGCTGCAAATGGGAGTGACAGGAGGGAAGTTCTCCCTGCTGAGCTGTTCCCTGCCTCACACTGACAGGGTTACTGTGTCTTCAGGCCACCGAGGAGGAAAGAAGCAAAGGCTTTAGAAATATTAAACTCTGCTGCAGGACTGGGCTGCCTTGCCACCACATCTGGGACAAAAGTGCAGGAGTGAAATGACCGAGACAGAGACAGAAATGTCTGAATTTCATGGAATCCCAGAATCCCAGAATGGTTTGGGTGGAAAGGAACTGAAGACCCTCTAGTCCAACCCGGGGACAGGGACACCTTCCACCAGACCAGGTTGCTCAATCCCTTTGCATTCCTCCCTTTCTCCTCAGCCAGGTGGTCTTTTTGAAAATAGGAAACAAAACTCGGAGTCATATGAAATATGATATTTCTCTATTGATTTTTGTATGGACCAGATGTCAAAGAGGTACATTTTTTCTTCTATGCAAAAAAAAGCCCAGAGGCTTCAGTTGCCAAATCAGAGAGCTGCAAAAATACAACATAATTTCCCAGAAGTTCTGCAGAGTCTGGATACCTCCCCAAACATGACCCAGAGTAGCTGAACAGGGCACTCAGGTTGTTTTTGCTGTTGGGTTGGAACAGATAATTGTAAACCAAACCCAGAGTCCAGGTACTGCAATTCCAGACTTGCTGATGGTTTTGGATTCCAGGAAGAGCAGACTCCAGAACTTTGGAACTGCCTCATATTGGAACATCCCAGAACAATGAATATTGTACCAAAATTGGTTGTTTTGGTGGATACTTCTAGTCCCTGCTGCAGAGCTTGAAATTCCCCAGAACTAACACAAACTCGAATTTCCCAGCTGTTTAGACACAGGGATCACATTTTATTTCTCAAATACCATTTTCTAGCATTTCCTTCAGCGAGTCCTCGTTGGAACTTTTGAGGTGTGAGAGGATTTTGTATTTAAAAAAAATAATAAAATTAATGTAAACCAAAATGATCATCAAAAAACCCCATGAAGTTGCTTCCAAAATGTGATTCCCCTCCATTAAAGTAATTCAATCCTTTATTTATTGTATTTAGCAATGTCCATGGAAACAAAATGAGCTTGTGAACAAACGTTCATAAAGATTTACAAGAAATTGTTGCCATTAATGGGGTAGAATTACTCCATCCCATGGCAGTCTATGGCTGGTTCATACTAATTTAACATCTGTAGGATTATTTAGGCTTAAAAGAAGAAAACTGTGGATTGAATTTTTTAAAAATAAAATCCATATTTCTTTCCTCTACCATAACGAAGTTCTGCTAATTAATCAATGGGATATTTAACAGTGATAGAGAGACTTATTGAATTCTGATATGACTATAACAATGATAAATCCCTTATTGAAAATAAATGGTAATTCTCCTGAAAAAAAATAAAGAAAGAAAACATTGAATATACCCAGAACTTTCCATCTTTTGGACTGGAGGGATGGAAAGTTCTGGGTGTGCTCAGTGTTTCCACACTGCTGCTTTCTCCCCTCTTTTGGATCAGGTTTCACAGTCAATGTATAAAACAGCTCTCGTGTGTCTCACAGAATCCATATCTAAGTATGGATTTCAATTAATAAATTTAATAAATAATTTGAAAGGTCTTAAATAAATAGATCAGTAAATCAGGCACTCTGCTGATAGCCCTTTCCACCAATAGTCTTGCCAATCTCCCTCTTCTCAAGTGTATTTTTCTGCTGTCAAAACAAATCATCCAGAGAAAATAACCCCATTGGTTTCGGCAGAAATGCAAGTCTGTAATAGCATAAATGACATATCTCTGGATTGCCTCTTGCCTCAGAAAATAGATCTGCAATAAAGCAAGTCTAATCCTGGAGAATTTATTTGTAGAAAATCCATCAGGTGTAATACCAGAAACCCTCTATCCCCATCACACATAAAGCAAGGCCTGGCTCAAGCACATGGAATCAAAGTCAAGTCTTCTTTTAATAAAAAAGGCAAAACCTCCAGCAGATTTCGACTTCAGAGTGGTGAAAAAATGTTTTCCTTTAATTGAAACAGATGAAGATTTTTGTTAAGCTTTTACAACCTTCAAAAAGCCTCTGTGGCTGTCACCAGTGTTATCTTTTGATCCAGAGCTTTGCAGGCATCATCTACAAAAATTTTGTCAACCAACACACTTCTTAAATGACTCTGACTGTCTTTGATAGTGAAAATCCACACTTTCACAGTAAAAACAAGAAACAGGGCTTGTCATTTCCTTCTGTTTGCTTTGTTTGCCACGTGTGTTACCCCATGACTGCACCTGGAATAACTGAAAAGGATTTGTGGAGAGAAAATACTGTATTTGTGTGACTATTTCTCTAGCATTAGTCCCAGTGATGGAATTGGGAAAAAAACATTTCAGTCCACAAATGGAAGAATTTCTGTTTTCCATTGGCTGTTTCCATTTATGGGATGTCCATAAGTCCCAAAAGTTTCTGTTAATTTTTATGTAGATGACCAGCACATAATATTTCACTAATTCAATTAAACAAGTATGTTCATAGAGGGAGAAGCTCTTGGGAAACTATTTAGTCCTTTCAAGCAGTTTTAGTCCTGAATGAGAAGGTGGTGTTTTGTTGGGATTAAATCACAGGAATTGGAATGTTTTATCAAATCATCTATTTACTTTATTTTATAAAATAATGCCCTCCAAAGGGTAACATAACTTTCAAAAGAATGCAAGACAGCACATATATAGAGAGAGAGAGACAGACAGACAGACAGAGAGACAGAGATAGATACATATGTAAAACTCTATTACATTATGAAGAAGAAGAAAATAATTTAAGTCTCAGTGTTCCCATGAATAAGTTTGGGGGGGTTTTGGTTGGTTGGTTGGTTGGTTTTCTTCTGTTTTGTTGAGCTGTTTAGTCTCTAAGCAGTGTTATATTTGCATCCATTCAGCAGCACCAGTTTAAAAACCAGTCCTGTTCTTTTTGGGCAAGTCTTTTATTCAGTACCAGAGTGGAGATTGCTTTAGCTTGGCTCTTCATATGATGAAATTATTCAGGTAGCCCTTGAGATTCCTTTAAGAGCAGTGCATTTGATTAAATCAGCCAACAACAGTTAATTACTTCTAAGATCCTAAATGCCTGAGATACGAGAACAAAGGAAGTTCTTGTGGTCAGTTCTTGTTGTTTTATGCAGAAAAGGCCTTTTGTTTTTCTTCTCTGCATCATTATGAATTTTATTAAACAAAATATACTGAATATACTGACCTCTGTTTCAGTGAAGAAATATTTCCTAATGTCCAACCTGAACCTCCCTGGCACAACTTGAGGCCTAATGAAACACAGCTTTTGAAATCAAGCTTTTTTTTTATTTTTTCTTTTCTTAAGATCATGCTAAATGAAATACAACTTTTGAATTTTAAACTCAAAAAGGGTTTTAAATTGAATTTGGAGCTGCAAAGTAGAGATAATGGAGAAACCTGAAAACCAAGACAAGAACATCCTACTATTTGTAGAAACTTGAGCATGAGAGTTCTTATCTCCACTAAACAGGCTCAGCAATGTCTTATTTCCTATAGTCCAACCTGAATTATGGAGAGTTGTTCTCACTAAAGGCTGTTCACTTCAAGTCGTGCCAAAAGCTTCTCTAAGCCCCAAGTTACACGAGGTTCTACTGATGCTGTAACTCCAAAGGATGAGCAAAACTTTTGAGTACAAAGCTTGCCATGTTTTACATGTCTGCTCTTACCCCGGGAGCACAATGCCAGTGGAAGCTCAAGAACATTTCTTGATTAACGGGGAAATCAAAGAGATCACAGGCAGAGTGCTTTGAAAATGACCACTGATTGCTAAATATGTTCTGAACTTGAGCTGAGATGAAAGTTGGAAGCAAATCCTCATTGCCAGATATCTTGACAGGGCTGGGAACATTCCATCTGGAATTCTAGAAGCACATAGTGATGAATACATAATTTCCCCCCCTGCACTGGCATCTAAGTTCTGTTTCATGCTGGAGGCTTTATCCTCGTGTTGTTTCCATAACAACATGAAATGAAGCCCAACTGAACTGGTTGTGTGAGGGTGTGGAAGGAGAGTGTTGCTCCTTTAAGGGTGTCTGCTCAAGGGCCTTTTTCAAGGGAAATAAGAAAATCAGGAAGCCACAAACAGGAACATACAAGGATACAAACCTGACTGACAGAAAAGGGAGCTGTTGATGAGAAACAGTTGCTGAGGGTGTCTGAGAGTGTTTGTTCCAGTGAGATTGTCTGGTCAGGGACCTGAGAAACTGAGAGATTAAGGGAAGAAGTAGAAACCAGAAGCAAAATATAGAGAGGCACAGCCCTGAGGAAACAGTGACAAGAATTGAAGGTACACACACACTTCCTGCTGGGCTGGAGGGAAATTACGGGCACTGCTTCCAGGAAGAGCAACCTGGATCCTGGGGAGAAATCCTTCCCTGGGAGCATGGGGAGGCCCTGGCACAGGTTGCCCAGAGAAGCTGTGGCTGCCCCTGGATCCCTGGAAGTGTCCAAGACCAGCTTGGAGCAACCTGGGCTAGTGGAAGGTGTCCCTGCCAATGTGTATCTATAGGTGTGAAGGAAAAAAACCCACCACCAAACAGTCTCTTCATTTTAAATCTGTATTAATGTCTGGGCAGTACATACAGCACAAATCCTGTGTTTGGGATTCTGAACACTGAGGATATGCAGATGGAAGGGCAGGAGAAAAAGAAATGAGCTTTTATTCTACTTTTCTCAAGCCTGTGCATTGATTAACTACGACCTCGTGAAATGTTGTCTTTCAAAAGCATTCAAAAGGTATTAAATGTAGGGGGAAGTCTACAAAAGGAACAGGAATATTAATCCTGTTAACAGGATGTTAATCCCTCCATGTGCTGAGGAAACACAATTACTACATTACAATAGAAATAATCACTGAAGATTCCAACATAACTAAGGCAGCATTTGATGATTATTTTTTTCCTGCCAAGAGCTGGAAGGTCCCAGTTGAATCCCAAGTGTTATCCATCTTAAGGCAAGTGTTGGAAGAACACTACATGCAGGTACCCACTGAGGTAATAAGATTTTGAAATGTCCTTCAGACATCCTTAATGGGAAGAGCTGATTTCTCTGTGAGACTGTTAAACCTCAGAACATTCAGTTCAGCACTTAAAGAACAGGAAGACACAATTACTCACTCCATCCAAAACATCTAAGTTCCTTAGCATCTTATATAATGCAATCATGGAGAGAATACAGTTCTCATGGCATTTACTGCTGTGTTTGAAAATCTCCCTTCTCTTCATTCATTTCCCTGATCATTTATTTAGTTTTTCAATAGTATGAAAGATTAAGTCAATATACAATAGTGTTCCCTGGAACTTTACAATCTCAGCCCACAACCCCCATCCTGTGTGCACTTGAAAACTAGAATGTTGATATAAAAACTTACTCTAAAAGCAGAAAAAGCTCTTTTCTCCTTGGCTCACTTTTTCCTCTCCAGTGTTGTGCAGATAATACAGCAAATAATTGTGTGCTCAGTTCAGGTCTCAGGCCCTGCATCCTGAATGATTTAGTGCAAGTTTAGACTCAGGTAAAATCTTCTTCAGAAGAAAGAATTTCTGATGTTTGAAGTCCTCTGCTCCTGATTTTTCAGAGGGCCAATATTTGGATAACTTCATATTGATGCCCTGTTGGAAACAAAAGGACACAGTGAACAAAAAGGATGAAAATCACCCTCAATCTACAACCAAAGCGAAAAAGGTCTGAAAAAGAAAAAGTCTTGGCATTATTTCATTGTGCGTAAAATATCCTGTTTATTGATCATAATCTATTTAATTCAGGACTCCTTGTTTTCAGAGACTTGGGGCAGAGGTTTGGAACAAGGATTCCATCTTGATTCCTTACTGCTAATTATTGTTGCTCCACAGCTTGTGACAGAACTGGACAACTCACAGCAGTGCCTTCCACTCAATAGCTGTAAAATCATATTAAATTAGTGTATTGGAATGTTTAATAAACAGGCACTTTTGCTGCCCAAATGAGGAGAAGACAATAGTACCTTTCCTTTCAAAGAAAATCAAAAGAAACAAAAGTAATGACTGGGACACAAATTCTCCCCTCAGACACATCAGTAGACTAAGAACCAAAGAAAAATCAGGTTGATACAACAAGATATGGACAAGACAATGTGGGTAAGAATGAATTTCAGATAGAAATTAGGGGCAGGACTGCAGGAACCCATAAAGAACATCTGAAGGGTCTGCACTTTGAAGTCTATGTGCAATAATTGATAGAACACCACCATTAACATCAAATCTCTCTTTCCAAGCAAAGGTGCAGCTAATTCTACTTTATATTTTGTTGAGTATTTAAGAAACAGTAACAACTGGGAGGGTTTGAGGCTGGTGAGTGTTGCATCTCTAAGTAGTTTATGTTCTTATTAATCCACCTGACTGTTGAACACAATAAATCTGGGTCTTTCTTTGCAGGAGATAAAGCAGTTCTCTCTCTTCTGCCCATTCTGTAAATTCACCAATGAACACTGAAGAGCTGCAAATTGTAATTCCTTATCTGAAATGAAGCCAATTTTACCCCCTGTTACTTCCCTGTTGCTGCAGCAACAGAGGAAATAATGAGTGCTCAATACACTGGCCTTGTCTGGAGCTTGATTCTAGAGGCCAATACAGAACTTATCTGTCTTTCCTCTCCTGTAACTGGAAATTAAACAATATATTTGATTTAAGATACTGTGTTTCTTTGGGAGATCAGTCTTAAGAGGTTGAACTTCGACTTAATATGCTGATCTTTTCCATAGGTGTATTTCCAAAACCTTCTTTTCATTTGTAGTTTGTGTAAATAAATTGTCTATCTTTGCACCCCTGCTTTTTCTTCCCGTGAGTAATGTTTCCTGTACTCATCACAGTAATGTCTTTGAAAAAATTACCTTTTGAATTGAGAATTACAAGAAAAATAAATGAACGTATTTGACAGCCCAGTTGGGCCAACACTACAAAATATGCTCAGGAACACTTATTTGAAGGAAAGTGATTTCAATGATAGTATATCTGACAGTCTTCCATGAGTTTTTAAAACCACTTGAGAATGAAGATATTTGTTTGGAAGAAGGTTTATGGAAAATTGCTGAAAATATTCATTATAATATTTAATGAGAGGAATGAGCAACCTGCTCTAGTGGAAGAGCCCATGGTGGGGGACTGGAAGGAGATTTTTGAGGTCCCTTCCAACCCAAACCAATCTCTGATTCATCTCAGGGAGATCATTTAAATGCATTTTTGCAGTGTCACTCATCAACAAGCCTGAGTATCATAAGCAGAAACAGTTAAGCACCAAGGGAACCCACGATGCAGTTTTTGTTATGTCTGAAAGGATCAGTTCCAAAGCCTGGTCTGAAAATCTCTGCTCAGAAGGAGAGAAGGAAGTGCTGAGGCAGAGCCTGTGAACTGAAAAGTGCTCCTCGGGTTTGGTGAATCCTCTCATCCTGTGGTCACACAGCCTTCCTCTTGCAGGGCAAGACAACCCTTATTGCTGGTGAATTCAACTTTTACCTGGGAAAGGATTCCTGGTGAGAAACACGGTGTGATCCAGCACAGCCTGTGGAGTTCTCCCCTCCCTGTGCCACTGCACACACAGTCACCACTGCCAGCTCCAGGCATTTCTATTAAACCAACAGAATTCATGTTTATGATTAGATTTCTTCTCTCAGAGCACACAGGGAAAGCTCATTAATGTCCTTTCCAGGAACATTTCACCATCAGCTGGAAAAAGCAAGAACACAACCACAGAAAGGCTGTGGGATCTTTTCCACCGCACAAATATTCTCTGGGAAAACAAACTGCTCTAATTCTTGTCGAGTAAATGAAGCCTCTTGAGGCCACTGGGGTTTGTACAACCCACAGCTTGTGCCAACTAAAGAAGGTCTGTGAAAATTCAGAGTGTGACACTTCCAGAGGGTACAGCAGAGCTGTGCTGTGGTGATAAAAAGCCTCCAGCACCTTGGCTGTTGTGCTTTGGGCAGTTGAGAGGCTGATGAAAGGAGATCCATTCCCAGCTTTATGATTGTGATTGTATTGATGCAGTGGCTGCAAAGACAGAAGTAAGATCCCTTGTTTGGTAAAGGTTTCTCTCACTGAGCTGTGGAAACCCTTTGATGTTTGCTGTAGGGCAGGACCTCTGACACCAAGCTCAGCCATTCCCATCCCCCTCAGCTGTGCCACAGCAGTGGAAAACATTCCCTATATTGCTTATCAACCACCTGGAATAGGTTTTCAGCAACGCAGACAGTGCAGTTCCCAGTTTTTACCAAGGTAACATTTTCTGTGGTAGTTTCATAAAGCAGATCCAAATGGATGTGCCCAAATGCCTGAAAAACTTGCAGGAATAACACAGACTTGAAAAAAAAATGCTCTTCTTTTGTGTTTTTTAATGAACCTCAAGCATCTGAATTGAGTGATAAAAGTATTATGGAATTAGAATTACAAGATTTCCACTCATTTGCATCTGTATTGTTTTCAGCTGCATGTTTGCAAGTCACATTTGGGGAAGGCTGCCAACGCTGCAATAGCCTGAGGAACATTTTTGGCTCGAACTCAGTGCGTAAAAATCCGTGGAGCGTTTTTGGTTTTGTATTCTAAATTGCCTCTTGCAAAATCCACTAAGCCAGCAACTGAAGAAATGAAGGAATATTTGAAAAGCCATCAGCAAGTCTTACACGGGTATGTTATGACACATCATCCCATAACCTCTTCCATTGAAAATAAAGCGTTGGAATATAAAAGCAGGAATGTTTGATGCCCATTGTTCACTGTTAATTCTCATCATGTATCACAATTACATGAACACCTGTGCTAAAAATCTTTGTGCTGGTAATGCCTGAGAGCTTGCAGGGTGTTCAATTCCACTCAAAATATCTAATTCCCTACTATTCAAAATGCTCTCAGTTTTTTTTTTCCTCCTGCTCCTTTCAAGACTGATAACATTTTTTTCTGCTTATATCTTAGGGCAAACACACAGATTTTCTGATGAAAGTTACACATATCAGACATTTGAATAGTTTAATTGGCACATCTATAAATAATTCAGCTGCTAAACTGGTTGAAGGGAAAAAAACCCCTCAGTTATCTTAATCCATTTCTACTTTTCACCCCTATTTTGCAGCTATTACTCTCAGGAATAGCTTTATTGGATGTAGCTGCTTGAATTTTAGGATACTTTTGTCAGAGCTGGTTGATGTTCTCCAGGTGCCACCTCAGCACAGCCTGCCCAGCCTGGTGGGGAGTTCCCACAGCAAAACCAGGTTACCTCGGGCTGCTCAGTGCTGCCTTCACAGCAACAAGCTGTGAGTTATCCCTGCGGGGTAAAACTCCTCCTGCACGTTTTCAGGAGAGCAGTGCTCGGCTTTATTGTTCTTGACTCCACCTGTCCACGGGATTCTGCTTCCCTGTCCTCTACAGGCGAAAAAAGGCACAGCACCTGCTTTTGCCTGCTAGATTTTGACATGAATTTGTACTCCTGTCTGCAAGAAAGATCCCACAGAGTGGAAAAATAAGTACACAGTCAGTTTATGATGTGCTGGAGCAAACAGCTCAGGAGCTCACACAGGTGATGGCTTTAAACATCCTCTTTCTTCTACCGATGATCTCATGAGATGGGTTATGGTGTTTCAGGCACAGAATTCACTCCTGAATTGCTCAGAAACCTTGCCAGAAGTATGAAGATTTGTGGATAAATTTTGTGCCCACCGTGGCAATTCACAGGTAAAGCAACACCCTTTCCATCTTCAGCAATTGCTGCTTGAGAAACCTGGAATAGCAGAAGGGGGTTGGAACAAAATGAGCTTTTAAGGTCCCTTCCAACCCAAACCAGTCTGGAATTCTATGATTCTGATTCTGTTATGACTGTATTTCCCATGGCTTGTGCATGATTTAGATAATAGACCACAAGTTCTTATTTTCAAACTCTTTTCAAGCTGGAATGAAACCAGGTAGTGCTGTCCACCCTTGATTTCAGTTTGTCCTTAACAGAGGGTTTAATACCTGTAACTGTTTTAAATACCTGTAATTGTTTTAAATACCTGCAATTGTTTTAAGTTAGTCTTAGAATCTTTAGCATCTGCTGAAATCCTTCAACAAGTGTTTCCTGTGTAGCACCCTATTGATTATAGGGGATTAAACACTGAAAAGCACAGTGGTGAAAAGAAATAATTCAATTAATTTGTATTCAGGTGACATCAACATTTATAGCAAAATTTCTGTCAGGAGTTGGACTTGGATGATTCTTGTAGGTCCCTTTCAGGATATTCTATGATTCTATATCTTTCAGCAAAAGAGATCTAAAAAGGAGGGAGTTCACACCCTCTTTACAGTGTAAATGAAGACACTGGATGAAAAATATCTTTTGTTTTCTGGTTTTTTTTTCCTTGTAGGGCTCATTTCACTTGATCAAGGACTTCAGGGAAGATTTTCAAAAGACCTAGATGACCAAAAGCAAGTTATTTTGGCTGATTACTGAAATATTGATGCTTCTGAATATGTAACTTCCTTTTTTTCATTTTAACTGACACTTTAATCAAGGAAAAATATCCTATAAACATAACGATGTTTAGTCTTACCATGAGTCCCAGAGAAAGCAGTTAGGTGGTATTAAAACATCTCATCACAGGGCATTTCATACTGTTACCATGAGCAGCAGCACTACAGGGAAATCAGCGAAAATAACTTCTAGGACTGATGGAAAAAAAAAAGGAAGATAAAAGTGTGTTCACTAATGAGATGAATGAATTAATTCAGGGTGTATAATCAATGAGGGGACACTTCCTCACTCCTCTCCCTGTCTCTTGCTGTTCTGTGATGTGGCAAACTCAGCACTTGGGGGAGTTTTGATTGAAGTGCCTGAGAAAAAATAGACCCAGGGAGTAAAAGACAAGTGCCCTCGTGCCACAGCCACGAACTGTCATTTCATAAGGAAGGCATTTTCAAAATTAGGGAAAAGAATCCTTGTCACTTCCAATGTCTTGCTTGTTCTTTGAGCAGCAGCAGTTCCCTGGGATGGAAAAGGGATCACAGATCAACCAGTGAGGTTTTGTCAAGGTTTTAACTCCAAAGCTGTGTTTGACAGAGGTTCCCTCCACCCTTTGCTTGGCAAGGTGGTGTCTGGTCAAGACTTGGACTCGAAGATCTTGGGGTCTTTTCCAATCATGATTTTATGGTTCTGTGATTCTGTGACAGAAATGTCACACAAAAGTTTCAGGCTCCACAACGGAGCTTGTTAAAAACAGATAAGCTGAAGTTTTTGTCTCCTTTTGTTTCCTAATTATGCAATAGATTTAGTTGATTTTGTGACACTCCTTGGATTTAATGGCCTGATTCTCACCATATCCTGGATACAATATATGTTAAATATGTCTTTTGTTTCTGTCGGATTGGTGTAGAGTGGTGTTACTACAGAGATACATTTTTTAAAGTTCTGTAATATCTCTAAACAAATTAAAAGTGGGCAGGTGAAAAATACTGGCTGAAGAGTTAGAGATCCTTCACAATAACGTGTAAAAGGATGAACCACAAATATAAAATACAATAGTCTGAGGAGAAACAATCAAACCTGTTCTCACAGAAAGAGACCTGGAGTTTGATAAAAGGAAAAAGAAAATGATCTAATCTCTTCAGGCTGGTACAGCTGCAGGTTTTCCTCAGGCTTTACCTGGTTTTTAAATATTTATGTATTAACTACTAGGATTATGTCTTCCAATAAATGATTAAAACCCACCAACTTGCATTTGAATTCGCCTCTTGACTTCAACCATCAGCTTGGCTGGCAAATGTAGCCTAATTTAAGGATATGAACAATTGTATAAAGGGGTTTGTGATATGTTCACTGGAATTGTCTGGACAAGAAAACCAAATAGTGATAAGAAGCAGAGTCTATAGTATATCATTTTTTTTGCTTCAAATAAGCTTTCTTTTTTTCCATAGAAATTCATTTCTGCTCAATGAATATTAGTCATCTTGTTAGGCTTTAGATAATAAGATATTTTAGAAATCCTGACCGCTGCATGAATAAAATCCAAAAATATCTTTTCATGCAAAATATATCCCACAACACCTTAAAAATTACTTTCCAGCTATGGTGTAGAAATTAGAATGAGCAAGAGAGGAACAGTCACAGCACATTTCCTCTCCCATCTTCATTTAGCTGTCCAGTGTTTGCTTTCCCTGGCAGAGTTCTGCTTAAAGACCTAAACATAGGCTTTTATAAGTTCCTATTTACTGACCAAAGAAAACAGATGATAAGGTGGAGTAAAAGCAAATACTAAATGCCTGTGGCAAAACTCATAGTTCCTTTTTGTCAGTGATATCCCTCATGCACTGGCATCAAGAGTCCCTTTCAGATTTGTCTCATAAACCATGGGTGAAACCTGCTGATAATATGTGATTTAACACTGAAACTGTAATAGAGGCTTAGTAAGAACTATAAAAAAACAGATTAGTTTTCACCTACATGACAGAAACTCCTTTTTAATATGCCCAGGCATATAGAGAAACCAACAAAAACAAACAAGCAAACAAACAACAACAAAACCCCAAAACAACAAGAAAAAAATCTTAACAAACCAGAACTAAATATATGACATTAAGTTCACAAAAGTTATTCCAAAGTGATTTTTTAAAATTCCCCCTCCCAAAATATAAATCTCTATTAATCCCTAATGACATGTTGCCTCTTCCACTAAGGTTTCAGTTAATTGGCAACATTAGTTAAAAAGAAGAAACTTTCCAGAGGATGAATGAATGTTTGACTTCAGCATGTTTTGAAAATCTAGAGTTCTGTGAGGAAAAAAATGCTTAAAAGTACCACCCCTTGGAGACCTGTGCTGGCTTATTCATCCAGGAGACAGAGAGGTAATATCATAAAATACCATACAAGAGCAAAGATTGGGGGTTGGCACTTAGATTTTTTATAAGAGTAACAGAATTATAGGTTTTTTCTTGCCTGTTCCCAGCATAGCAACTGTCAGGGGATGAATAAGGAAGGAACAATTGAGGAGCTGGATGAGCAAAGACACCCCTGCTTTTGGTCCAACACAATGAACACATAATTAGGGATGCTGAAAGCTCAGGAAAATTATGTGTGACCCCCCCATGTGGTCATGGTAGAGTGTCCTCAGAGGGATCACCCCATCCTTACCACCAGGAAACACCACCACAGAAATATAGATATATATAGATAGATAGATAGATAGATAGATAGATAGAGAGAGAGAGAGAGAGAGAGAGAGATGTACAAATAGGGCCTGGCTATTAAAGAACAAATCCATTGCTTTGTCATGATTTTATACAAGATGTGAAACATCTGTGTGGAAAATCATCCCAGTTTTAAAGGCTGGAAGTACTGACTGAGCTCTCACAGATTTATCACACAAATCCCAGCAGGGTCTGTAGCCTGTGATCAGAAATCAAGAGGCAGAGCAGGTTGAGATTTCCTTTGATGTCAAGTGTTTTCAGGAAACTAGGACACACCTGAAATCTGTTTCTGCCTTGGCCTTGGCATTGGGAACACCATGATCTGATGAATTCTGCTGGTGAGAAAAATTAAAAAAAAACATCTTTCACTGCCTGGGTGTGTCTCAGGAACTGTGGAATTCTGGAGATTACACAGAATACAGTTTTTTTGTTTGGTTGGTTGTTCTTTATTTTCCAGGGAAATATGATATTCATGGATGTTATGTCTGTAAATGTATCAAACAATAAGGAATAAGAAGATAAAATTTGAATATGACTCTCCTGACACTGCTTCTTCAGGGTTCAATAGAACAGGAGGTGTTTGGTGCTTCCTGGAATCCAGGGGTTTGCCTGGATTTTGTGCAGAGTTATTACATGGAAGTGAAGAGGGACAGAGAAAAGGAAAGTAATTTCCCTTCACTGATACACTTTAAGAACTTTGGATGACAAAATGATCTCCTAAAGATCTCTATACTCTAAATTAGGTATAGAAACATAATTCCATGTGGACATAGAGATATGTCTGAGGAGAAGTGTTTGAAAGATTCAGATCTAAGTGCCACCAGTTTTTGGAGATCCTGGATGACCTTCAATCTCATTATTAGGCTCTGCATCATTTATTTAGCTACAGTGACATTCTACAATGTTCTTCTGTCTTTTATTAGATTTTTCTGAGTGTTTCTCTACTTATTGTAGAATTTTACTGAAGACAATTAATTGGAATCTCCTTTTTCAACTGTGACAATAAATTAAGTGGACACTGCTGCATATATTTTCTCTTTCCCTAATTCTGCTAATCAGTGGAACTTTTACAAAGCTGTAATATTCCAGAATTCATTTTTTGTCATAGTGTCAATTTAAGACAACAAAAAAGGGGATTTTTAGGTGAGTAGGATGCTCACATAAATATTTTCAGTAGAGCTGAAGAGTCTGCCAAGACTGAATGGAGTGTGTTGTTGTCAGAGCACAAATTAGAAATATTCAATATCAGAGAATCACAGAATGGGTTGGAAGGGACCTTAAAGATCATCCCATGGGCAGGGACACCTCCCACCAGCCCAGGTTGCTCCAAGCCCCATCCAACCTGGCCTTGGACACTTGCAGGGATCCAGGGGCAGCCACAGCTTCTCTGGGCAACCTGTGCCAGGGCCTCCCCACCCTCACAGCCAACAATTCCTTCCCAATATCCCATCTAACCCTGCCCTCTGGGAGGAATAATATCCACAATTTATTGTCCCTGTCAGTTTTGACTTTTTGTATGATCACAAATGCCATTTTTAACAAGGAATGTTTTCCCACCTCAGACTCAAGAAAGAGGGATTTGGGTGGGAGGACAACCTGATCTTCTCCTCTGAGCATTTGCTCTGCATGTCCTGTAAGAATTCTTGTGTGGTATGAATTTTAATATTTCTGCAAGAGTATTGAAGAAAAGAAGAGGATTAGGAAGCTTTGGATTTGTGGTTATGCTGTGTGCTGGAAGGGTGATGCAAGGGATGTGTCCAGCACTGACATTCAATTATTCCCCAAAACCCTTGAAGGTCCATGTGATGTTCTCATAAAATATCAGTGCAGATCACAATTTGATCTTTTATGGTGCTGCAATCCAAGTCCAATTTTTACTATTCTCCATCTCCTGTGGTAACGACATCACGTGTGCAGAGACAGAATTACAGGTACCTGTCTCTGGTTTATTCATATTTTAAAAACATAATTAATAATCAAATATACTCAGCAATTTTATAGCACTATCAGCTCTATTACTTCCCATTAAAAATAACAGGCTGCAGCAGTGTCAGAGGTGACCTGTTCCCTGGGACAGGCAGACCCGATGGCCCTGGTGAGTGGAGCCATCTGGAACTGCTCTGCCAAAGCAAATCCCATATTTTTAAGATTCCTGCTACCAATTTGATACCTGGCTTCCCAAGGACAGTAAAAACTGACAGTTAAGCCCAGTCCAGGGGTGGGAGGGATCCCTAATGATGTGTCTGTCCAGTGTCAGAGCTCAGGCTTCAGCATCTTCGCTCCTCAGAGGAAACCCAGCTCCCAGTTCTGGTATCACCAGGAATTTGAGGTATTGGGGTTACCATGAGACCCACCTGAGGGTAAAATCTGTGCAATTCAATGCCAGGATTAAATGTGCACATCTTAGCTGTGAGATAGATGGATACAGAGGAGAGAGGGATCAGATAGAAGGGAGGAGCAAAGGGAGATGCTGAGGAAACAGGAGATGGTTGCTCACACTTCAGGGGCGACATGAGCTCTGTGTGTCCCACACTCCATTCATTCCATCCACCACCACTGAGCCTCATTAGGAACTATCCCTGGAAATGGATAGAAATTTTTTAAAAAGAACCAATTTCCAGCGGTTTTGTGGTTTTTTTACATCCAGAAGGGCTGTGTTGATGCTGCCCAAGCCCAGCTCAGCAGAGCAGTGTGTTGGGAGGCTGCAGTGCAGAGCCTGGGCCATCCTGCACAAAATTGCTGCCAAACTGGCTGTGCTGTGAAATCAAGGATTTCACTTGATTGATGGGATGGAATCTGGACATGTAAGAGTTTTGCTGCCATAGAGTTTTAGCAACTTGGTGCCAAAATGTTCTTTTATTTTTTTTTTTAGAGCAATTAAGAGAAGGAATATGAGGGAGCTTAGTGTTTATTCTTAATTCCTGTCCAGCAGGAGGGACAACCTTAGAAATTCAATTTGTGGCCTAAAATTGATACAAAATAAGGAATTCAGAGCCACAGAATGGTTGAGGTTGGAAGGGAGCTGCAGAATTCAGCTGGCCCTGCCCCCCTGTTCAAGGAAGGTCATTTAGAGACAGTGGCTGAGGAAATTTTTATGACTGAATAAAAAAATTTTAAAAATGTGAGAAAAGGGTTTTCTACCCATTGCATTTTCATTGGTTTTCAGAAAATCAAGTAAAATTTGCTCAATTGAGAATGTGATAAAATGGATCAACTGATTGGGGTGAGATCTTCTTTCACGCTTGACTTCCCATCCAAGCCTGTGATCTCAGGGTACATGTTAAGCTTTTGTGGTTTCAAAATGCATTTTGACCTTGAAAATCCAAAGAGGAGACCAGACCTGAACACCTGTTGGCTTCAACTGAATCTCAAGGAAAAAACCTGGGAAGTGACCTTTGATATTCCTACTCCCAGCATCCCTTTCCCTCTGTCACCTTAATTTTATTTTGCTTAAAAATATACCAAACAGCCAAAAAAATACACCAAAACCCCAGGCAAGATGGAGAAAGGGAGTGAGGCTTTTCTTACTGCATTATTGCCTAGGAAACTAAGAGCAGAACAGCAATTAAAATCAATATCATGTCTAGGAGGTGATAAAACACTTGGAGAAGTGTCTTTCTCCAGAGGAACAAGAATGCCAGGAAAAGGAGCTGCATGTTGAGCCTTCACTTCCATTTTCTCTGCATTCATTTGGCTTTGTCTTCAGAATGTTGGGATCTGACCTGAGTTCCTGAGAAGCACAGAAAAATCTCAGTTTCTCCTCTTTGAAGGGAAAGTGTTTCCCTCGTTTCTAATCACAGCAGACATCCAGACTTTTCTGTTTGTCTTACATTGGACCAAAACTTAGAATCTAGAAGGAAGAAAAATAAGTGTATTATCAGAAAGCTTCAATACCTTCCAATTAAAACACCTCAACTCCTCCCTCTTTCCCCCAGAATATTTTTAAATAGTTAGCAGTTCTTTTAATTATTTTGCTATAATACAAAATATACTTTTTGGTGTATTTTCTATAGAAATAGAAATAGAGAATCTCTTCATGCGTTATTGTTCATGGCAGAGTTCCAACAAAATAAACGCTGATATTGGAAAATTAAAACAAACAAACAAACAAAAAACAACACAAGAACCCACAAAAAACCAAACCAAACCAAAACCAAAGAGATGGTTTAAAATGATGCTCCAAGGCATAAGTGAGGTAGGAGGAAAATCTGATAAGGAAAGAAGCCTTGTAGCTTTCAAATAACTTAAAAATCTGGTTAAACATGACAAGTATGGCTGTTTTAAGGAAGTGCCAATGGGAATTGGCTTGGGATAAATATGCTTTTCCAGTTGGTAATTTTTAAGGATCATGATAGATTAGTGCCCTTAATTTTCACAGAATCCCAGGATATTTTTGTTAGAATTATAATAATAATAAAGAAGAGCTTTATTGTTTCTGGCTGAGTAATTTATGATGTGTTCTGCTATTGAGAAGGTTGTATTTACTATTATCAGTCCTTAATTTGTGGAGCACAAAGGAGTTGTTAATCCCTCCCTATTTCCTCACTTTTGCCTATGTAATTCTTGTGGAACTTGGCATTGAATTGACTTGGTGAAATTTTCCAAGGCATTAATAATTCATCCAAAGGAGGTTATAAATTATTGTAGCTCTGAATTTGATTTCCTGATGGTAAATGTTAAATTTCATTTGAAGAGAAGCAGAATTCGTGAGGAAAGGACTAAATTTTCCATCATGGAAACTGCCATTGTTTTCATCTACTTCATTTATTATTTAAAGTGTTTGACCTCAAAGAAAGGACTGAGAATGCATCAGGTCCGTCTTATTATCCAGATTTCAGAAATATAATGGCAAAATCTCTTCCTAGAAAGTGAGAAATGAAGGAGGGAAAGATTGGAGAGTAGAGCCTGGAATAGTGATTTCAGCTGAGACTCAGCTGTGAATAACTAATCCCGGGATCAAGCCAGAAATAAAAATTGGGATATTCAGCAGAGTGAGAATAGACCACACAGTGACAGGAGTAATGATTCTCTGCTGCACGTTTCCATTGTAATCAGGGATTCTCACATGGCTGAAAAACAACGAAGAAAATTCACAATTAACTGAAGATAGGTCAGAAAGGGATGCAAAAACCCCAACTATTGAGGGCAGGAAGTATTAAAAGCAGGAATGAAAAGAGGATAACAGGAAAAAATGAGCTCAAAAGGGAAAATTCAGTATAAGATAGATTATAATTAAAAGAATGCAATACACTGAGAAATAAAAAAGAATGATGGAATTTACACTCTGTTGATGATTTGCTGGTTCTGTGGTGCTCAGAAATGGTTTTTATGACAAGATCAATAACTTAATACAAGCAACAACTGACAAGAAAAAAAAAAAAGGAAAAAAATCCAAGAAACAGAGACAAGAACAGGAGTTCACATCCTGAGTACTTCTGTAAGGAGCTGGAATAAGTTTCTCCATTTACAGATGGAGAATTCAATGAGGTCATCCCAGCTAAAAACATCCATTGGCGTTTTTCACTGTATTGATTCCCCAGTTGGGCAGCCTAGAAACATCAAAGTTTTTGCAAAAAAATAAAGGAAAAGGAAAAAATGAAGTGGATGGATGAATTCTCACCAATCTGCCCTGTTTGCTTTAGGAAAATCTGGTGGAGAATCACGAGGGCAATTCTCTGAATAATAGAATTTGTTGTTCCCACCCAGTGGTTTGTTTCTATTTATGGGGGTGTGTATAGATATGTGCAATCAGCTGCAGGAATTATCACCAAGGACTTGCAAGGTGGGGTTTTGAAGAGATTTGGGGTTTAGCATTTCAGGAATTTTTTGGAATCTCTTCTTTCAGCTGCTGCCAGTCCCTCATTTTAACCCCAAACTGCAGCTACTTCCTCATCATATGTTATTAGTTAAATAAAGAAAGAAAAAGAAAATAACTGTGAAGCAACACGAGGAAAAAACCAAACCAAGTCAAGAGAAAAGAAACAATAGAGATTAAAAATAGCCCTTGGGCTAAGCAGGGTTTTAACCTGAATCAACCTGGTAACATGGGAGAATGTGATTTCTCAAAATTGCAATAACACTTTGGGACAGCAAACAGGGGCATGAAAGCAGACTTAGTTTTGTTTTACTGCTGGAGATTTCATCAAATTGCTTTTTCAGAAGAAAGGCTTTTATTGGCAGCTGTCAGTAAATGATTCCCCTGTAAATCAGCTCATTGTACTGGCTGACAGAATAGGAAAATAATTTGATCCCCTCAAGTAATGATAATTTTTTATTAAAATGTAATGCAAAGACCACTCAAATATACACACTAAAAAGGTATCAATTTCAAATCACTAAAAATTGAGCAATCTACAATCTGACAATTTGTTTCCTGAATCTGAGGCTGATCTAAGACTTGGAAGGCTCTAAATCATAGAAACCAGCAGGATTCTTAAAAATCCCCAAAGGAGCCTTAATGTCAGTGCTGTGAACGTGTCACTGTGACTGTTACACTTTGGAATGGGCTGAAAGTTCTTTATTCTCCTCTGAAACATCGATCTGTGTTTTGCTTTCTCAGCATGAGCAGCTCACATTTTATGGCCATAATGTGAAACAGGCCAGGATTATGTTCCATATTTTAAAATGAAAGGGAGTAAATATAATATCACTCTATTTATTGACAAGCCTGTTCCTTTTCTTATCATCCCTTGTATAATGTCCCTCTTATCATCCCTTATATAATGCACCTTAACGACAAATGAGATTTATTTCCAAAGGTGAATTTAATTCCAGAGGTCTATAAAATGCTTATCAAAATAATAATTCTTATTATTTTTTAAGTCTTCACTCTATACAACATATGTAACATGGTAGCTGTCATGATATTCTCAAGTATTCTTTAAAATCCACTCAACAATATGATGCCTTCTGGAGACAGTGGGTTTTACTGCTTAATTATGTACTATAAAAATGATGTACTATAAAATAGTATTATGTATTATAAAAATAATGATATTATGTACTATAAAACATTTCTAAACTTATCATCAATTAATTTTGCCGTGTTTTAAATTTCTTATCACACTTCTTAGAGTGCAAAATGGGTGAGGACATTTTTGGTGGGCATGGGATAAGTCTGAACAGAAATGAGGAGAAGTAATTTTGTCCTTTCTTATTTTTCATCTTACACTAATTGTAAACACTGGTTTTACTTTTTTTAAATTTTATTTTATTGCCTTCCCCAATCAGTTGAATTTCTCACTTCCTTTGTCTTGAATTGTTATGACCCATTGCCACGGAATCCCCACAATGTTGACATCCAATTTTTCATATGGGCTCACAAAGACTGAATCTTCCTCCACAACAAACATAAATACAATAAATCTATCACACAGACTGGTAATAGGATAGAACACATTTAAAGGAGCATGAAGCTGTTTATAGCACAGCTTTTCCCTGGGAAAAAGGATGAAGCAAAGCCCTTGTGAGTCTGTCCCTTAGTCACGACTCTGAGCGTGCCAAGAGTGACACTGGAAGGCCCATTCCAACAAACACCTGCCCCTCGAGCCAAATGGAATCAGCCTGGAATAAATATTTTTCCACAGGCA
The DNA here is from genome assembly GCF_003984885.1 of Neopelma chrysocephalum. Taxonomy (NCBI): domain Eukaryota; kingdom Metazoa; phylum Chordata; class Aves; order Passeriformes; family Pipridae; genus Neopelma; species Neopelma chrysocephalum. Next base: position 536,177 of record NW_020897949.1, read on the forward strand.
GTTCAAACTGGCTTGGCAGTGCAAAATTCATTCCCAATAAAAGAAAGGAAGTAATATAAAGGGTTTGAATAGGCAGAGTGGCTTAAGGGAAACAGAGCTGCAGCATAACAAACCAGAACAGGGATATCCCTGCTCCGTGATTTTATCCTTTTCTCTCTCCGCTTTGAAGTGTTCAGGGAATGACAGTGACTGGGCAGAGTGGCTAAAGAAAGGATGGCTCCTTTTGAAGTGTTCAGCTCGGAGGAACCAGCCAAGGAGCCATCCTTGCTTTAGCCCCTCTTCCCAGTCACTGTCATTCCCTGTGGAAGTGTCTCATCACAGAATCACTGAGTTGGAAGGGACCCACCAGGATCATCCAGTCCAACCCTCAGCCCTGCACAGGCCCATCCCCAAGAGTCACCCCCTGTGCCCCAGAGGATCATCCAAACCCTCCTGGAGCTCTGGCAGCCTTGGGGCTGTGCCCACTGCCCTGGGGAGCCTGGGCAGTGCCCAACCAGCCTCTGGGGGAAGAACCTTTGCCTGAGATCCAACCTGAGCCCGCCCTGACACAGCTCCTGGGTGCTGTCCCTGCTCACACAGAGCACAACTCAGTCCCTGCCCCTCCTCTGCCCCTCCCAAATTGTACCTGCATTTCAGGTGGCCCATCCAGCACCTTCTGCCTCTGCACCCAACAGCTCCAGTGGAGCTGGATGGGTCCAGGAATAGAGGTGGGTTACACTTCAGAGACCCTCTGAAGGAAAGGAGAGGCTTCTTCGCTGGGGATTGTGCAGGGTGGGAGTGAGGGAGGGGAAGGCTGCCTTCATCCCAGCAGGGAACAGCGGCTGCTGTACCCAGTTAGTGCTGGTTCCCCCCTGGCAGCAGAGAAATCCAGGCTGGGAGAGCTGATCTCTGCCAGGAGAGGTTTGAGTCCCCCTGCACTCCAAATTCCACAGCCACTTGTGTCAGTGCTCAGCCAGTGTGACAATGTTGTAACCCAGAGCAGTGCCAATGCCTGGGACTCCCAGAACACCCATCCCTACACCCCTCATGCAAAAATCCAGCAAAAAAGCCCATGAAAATGAGAAATTTTTGACTATGGAGAATTGAAAAATTAAAAAAAAATCCATACATTGAGCCAACCCCCCTCTTGCTCTCTCCCATGACTTTCCATAAATGTGGAATGGTTTATAACTGGGCAAGGCACCCTAAGTAAGAAAACTGAGGAATATTTGTTATATATAACAAATATTATATATTTGTTAAGATTTGTCGGCAGTCGCTCTCCCCATGTACAACCATCCCTCTGATCCAGCAGCAAAATGTGCCTGCAGAAGTTCATTTCCCATTTTCTTCAATTCCATGCAATATAATTTCACACTTCTTCCCTTCACTGTGATATGTGTGATTTTACACTATCATGAATAAGCTTTTTCACCACTTTTTTCAGGAATTGTGAAGCCTTGAGCTGGCTCTGACAGTAATTCCAAGGAGTTTCTGGCATCCAATCATCCCTAATTGCCATGTCACAAGTCACACATCACATAGAATAAATAATAATCCTCACTAGAAACCTTGAAACCAACCAGGTCAAAAAAAAAGTTTAATTAATAATATAAAGAAAGGAGAAATCTGCTCTAGTATTCTATGACAACTTTAAAAACTATTTTATTTATAAGCCAACTTTTTAGAATTACTGCTTTGAAAATCCTGATCTTTCAAAAAGAGCAGGGTTGTTTCTTTAACATGCTGAGCCCAGAAATGTCCCAGAAAAGGCACCTCCATCCCACTTTCACCTATTTCCCCTGGGAGATGGAAACACACAGGGTGGCAAAGGGGGAAACTGAGACTCCCAATTTGAATTTGAAAGACAAGGAGTTGTTTACATTGGAATACTTTTCCCTTCTATTAGGCCAGATCTTAAACCAACCAACATCACAGGAAAACCTCCCCCCAACCTCCTGCTTTAAAAGGATTTTTTAAAAGCCGGATTTTTGTAAGTCAATGGGTATCTTTGATTTATTTGAAAGAAAAACCAGGGTATTAATGTTTTAATCTTTAGCCTCATTATAACTAACATGTACTTGAAAAGACACACTAATTCCCAAAAGCAGAAATATGACATCTATTTTATTATTCATTCAGCAATAGCTGCTCTTTAGTAGCTACACCAGTGAAGTATCATTATGGAAAATGGGTAAATAACAGATAAATTGTACCTCTTCCCCTCTCTCTTCCCACCTTCCTCTTCCTCTTTCCCCCTCCCTTTCTCCCTCTCTCTCACTATTTCCAGTAGAAGTGCAGCACTGAGCACAAACAACCCCATGAACTAATCAATTTGGGGATGTTATCAAAGAGTGACCCAATCATCCCTAATTGTCATGTCACAAGTCATAACTAGAAACCTTGAAACCAACCAGGTTTAAAAAAAATAATAATATAAAATAAAAAAGAAAGCTGCTCTATTATTCTATGATAACTTTAAAAACATTTCATTATATATTTCTTATTTGCTATTTTAATGTTATATTTAATGAATTAATTATCTATGTTTATTATGGTTATTTATTACATTTTATTGTAATTATTGTCATGTATATTTTTTTATTACAATAATTTTATTATTATTTTATTTTATTATAAGCCAAGAAATTGGCCTTGGCCAGTTGTTTAACCAGCTCAAGTGAGCCCAGTTAAATTAAAGATTATCACAATAAGGTTTTTCATCTCCTTGGTTGATTGTATGATCTGTGGATCACCAATGGAAACAAGGGATTTTAATGAATTAGAGAGAAAAAAGCTGTTTCCACTGCCCTGGTGCAATAAACTCTGTATTTGCAATATCCCCATCAGGTTAGATGGGAATATGTCTTCCCAACATTACCCAAAATTGATGGAACAGGCTTCTCTCTGCCTGTTGAGATCAAAGCACAGTCTTTTATGCCAAAAAGATTTCTTGTTAATATTTTTCCAAGAGTCCACTACTGTTTATTGCAGCACAATTTGCATAAGAACCTGAACACACACACGTTAGAAGCCAAAAATTCCTGTCCCAGAGGAACCAGGATCCACTGACAACACAAATGAAAGGAACTGAAACAAACGTGGACATTAATTGTAAAATTGAAATACATTAAAATACTGCAATATCTCTATAAATACACAGAGCTGATTTTTATGTATTTATCCATTTATCTTAGAAATCACCAGAGTGTCCAATCACTCTGTAGAGTCGCCTGTTTTCAGTGAGTCTTTCACTGCAGGATCTGTGTGGAATTTCTGGGCAGGGCACTTTCCAGTGGAGCCCCCCTGGGACTGTGGAGATTTTCTGGGGGATATGGAATTTCTGAGGGGAAGTGTTTGCTCCAAAGGCAACGGGACAGAGCCTTGGATCCTGATTGCAGACACGTGCTCCAATTACCAGACTGTTGGCTCTTCTGGGAGCTCGTGTGAGGTTCAGGATTCTTTTCTTCAGCAAAACACCCAAGTCCCAGTTGAATTCAGACTGAGGATGCTCTTAAACTTCATTTTGCTTCTGCATCTCTGTTCTTTTCCAACCAGCTCAACTAATAACTTCTAAAATTCCAGCAAGCCCTCTTGTAGTTCAGCCAAGGGAGTGTTGATTCACTGGTGACAAGGACATTCTGCAGAGACAAGGGCAGCAGCCACAGAGCTTTTTGCTTGTTCCTATCAGAGAACCTGCAGGATTTCTTTCCCCAACTCCTCCTAAAGGTCTGCAGGTTTGGGGTTTGATCAGATGCACATATTTACACAGACAGCCTTTCATCCTTACAGCTGAATTCCTGGGCGGAAAGAGAAAAATAAACATTTATAGTATTAAGCACCTTAGGCTTGTAATCAAATATTTTCCCCCTCAACTGCCCTGAAAAGCTGAACTGGGTTCTAAGGAATTAGAAAGGACTCAGTCTCTGTCACTGAGATCTGTAGCAGTGAATCTGCATTATATGGGAAAACTGTGGTTTAAGCATGTTTTAAAATGGCTTTTTTGTGGTATCTTTGCTAACTCATGTTTCTTCTTCCCAAAATCCCCCATGGCCAGTTCTTATCTCTGTCTCAGGAATGTCCTGAGAAGATACCAAGAACATATTTAATTCCTAAATTCGAAAATCAATAAAGGCATATTCAGCTTTAAGAAATAAAAAGGGGTGGGATGTAGCAGTGAATCTGCATTATACGGGAAAACTGTGGTTTAAGCATGTTTTAAAAAGGACTCGGTCTCTGTCACTGAGATCATTCAAATAAAAACAAAAGTTGTCAGAATCTGACAGGGCTAAAGACTTTATATTGCTTTTGATGGGACAGTGAAGATCAAAATAGGGGTCACAGAAATTGTAGCCAAGAGGTCTTGTCTTTGGATGGGGCAGGGGAAGGGTCAGGCACCTCCTTAGGAAAATCCCCTCGAGAAGGAAATAAAAATAACACCTTATTGTGCTCATTAGTGCTGGATTTATCCCTCCTGGTCTATCACAAATGCAACAAGAACATCCAGGGACTCAGATGAAAACAGGAGAAAAGCCCAGATCTTCATTTTCAGCTCCCATTTAAAGTAATATCATTTATCATCCTCTCATTCCAACTGGATTTACCTTTCCTATTTCTTTTTCCCAAACGCAATCTTGAGGAAAGAGACACAAACTTTGTGATTTAATACCTCTCCTACTTTCTTTCTGTGTATTTTTGTAAGATTACCAGTACCAAGTTGCCTATTTCTTCTTTGAACTCATTTTAAAGTCTCCATAATAAAGTTTTCCTCTGCATCTTCATAAAAAATAAAGATTTTTAATGCACAACTAGCACAAAAAAACCCCCAACTTTTGTCCCTTTATTCCCTTTAATCTTCCAAGGAAGCAGTTTAATTCTCTTCCCTTAAAAATTTGGCTTTGGACTTCAGCAGCTTAAAAATTCCAACATGTAAAACTGAAATATTTGAAGTTCCTTTCATGCTTTTTACTCTAGAAGCTGACACTTTAGATTTTTTTTCTCCAGAGATAGTTTTAAAGGATTAGAAAGGTAATATTGTTCCATATTTGAGCAACCACCACTGAAGTTACTTATTCCAGAAGGAGAATATTTTTTGATTTTCAAAATTCTGACTGAAATTTAGACTCCCATTATCTAAAAGACAAATTAAGCTCATTAAGAAGATTTTAGGGAGTTAAATTACATGTGACCTCACATATCATTGTTTCCTAATTTTGCCATTACTTTAGTACTGGCACAATAAAAGCACTATTTCAACATGACCATAAATGTTCTGTATTTTTTAGCTCTTCAACAATTAAGTGTGGTTTTCATAATTATAAAATTAATATTTTATTAGGTTAAAAACCCAAAAACCCACCAGCTTCATTCTTACTGCTTGAATATGCTGTAGGATTTTTATCTTTTGCACAAATTTTTATTCTATTCTTTTTAAACAAAAAATTCTCTTTAGACATTATTTTATACAATGGGGTGAAGAAATACAGCTTTAAACTTCCAAAATCCTGATTTCCTACAGCATGTTAAAGAACTGTGAAATATCCTTCTCTTTGCTTTGACAGCTCTAGAGAAGGGTGGTTTATACTTTTTGATTTGTGACTCTTGAAATTCACTCCAAAGCCACAAATTACCCTAAATTACATTATAAATAATGTACCTCTTAGTCCAGGTCTTCTAGACTTAAGTCAGGCTTTTGTTACCCAGTTACAAATTATTCACCAGAGTTCTCTCCACTGGACTTCATGAATGCATCAGGAGAGACAGAATTATACCCCAAAAATATTGTAAAAAATTCAAACATGAGGGAAAGTTAAAAAAAATCCCTAGCTACTTCTAGAAATGTTTCTTTAGAAACTTCTAATAATGTTCATTGTCATTCAGCCTTTCTGTTTGATAATAGAATCAAAAACTAACCCAATAGTCATATTAAATTATTGTCCCAAATTATCTGCCACGTCTGAGGCCTTGTTATTGTCACTGTAATTTGCTGTGATGGAGAATCGACGTCACAGGAGTTATCCCAACAAAGGGTTTCAGTTTGGCCACTGGCAAATCCACTCCTGCTAAAAAAGTCATCATTAATCTCTTCTGTTCTTCCGTTGCTGCCAAGAAATAAATGTACAGAGTCAGCCCTGTCCTTCAGAAACAGCCTGGGCCACATTCCCACCACAGCTGGGTCGTGAAGTTTGAATCCTGGAATCCCAGAATGGTTTGGTTCAGAAGGGACCTTAAAGCCCATCCAGTCCCACCCCCTGCCATGGGCAGGGACACCTTCCACCAGCCCAGGTTGCTCCAAGCCCCGTCCAACCTGGCCTTGGACACTTCCAGGGATCCAGGGGCAGCCACAGCTTCTCTGGGAATTCTTTTCCAGGGCCTCTCCACCCTCCCAGCCAGGAATTCCTTCCCAATATCCCATCTAACCCTGCCCTCATTTGGTGGCTACTTCACTTTGCACTTCAGACCTTTAAGGTCCAACATTTGTTTGAATAACAAATTGATTAAATGTGTTTTAAAATCATTTTTTTCTTTAGCTGCTTCTTATGCACAGACAAGTTATTTTCTAATCATACTCGTCATACTTTTGTCTATGGGTTTTGTCAGGAAGTTCAGACATGGATATCCCAGACAGTGCTCAGAATCTCAATGTGTTGTGTTGGTTTCCTCGCCATCCCCCCTTTTTTTTTTTAAATTGCCTTTTTAAAATTTAGAAAGGCAATAAGATATTAAATACATACAGAAAATAATTTTAAAATATCAAATCATGTCAAAAGAACTTTCAGATAGGCTGTAAATTTTATTTACCCTCTTCTCAAACCAACCTCTGAAAGAGAAGTTTAATGAAAATGTACTAGTACTGATCCATTGCAGTCTAGGGGGATCTCTGAAGTCAAAACTATTAATGAACAGTCTGTGAAGCTCCTATTTCAAAACTTCTTTTCAGGATTTTATAATGTTATTAAAAAAAAAACACAAAAAACCCCATAGACACAAATGGATTTGAAGTGGACACTTTGATTCTTGCTGACTCTTTATTTTTATGGTTATTGTTGTTCTGATATTGATTTTTTACATGTATCATATGCACATTAAAATAACTGATGAAACAATAAAATGTGTTTATTATGTAGAGCAGAAAGGAAATTTGAGCTCCTACAAAGGGGGTGGGAGGATATTAAATTCTATAGAAAGTTGGAGTTGCTCTCCCACTCTTGTTGCATGTGCTGCTAATTATCAGGGGATATTAAATCTTGGTGTCCATCAGATTTTCACATCAATCCCCCCCACTTTTAAAAAGCCATGAGATTCATCACAGCACTTTTAAAAAACACTCTACCACAGCTTTTTGTTGGAATTCACCAGTAACTTTGCTCTCAAATTAAAATATTTAATTGTAAATACCTCACCCTGGGTGGAAGACACTGATTATGGCTTTTCTCACCTGGATTTCACTTTGCCTAAGAAAGGAGAGGAAACAAAAGTGCTGAAAAGTAGGAAATTTGATTCTTCCTTAGGAATTGATTATTTTTCCCACAGTGACTGATATTGGACTCATTTGGAAGAGATAGTTTAGGCCTTTCAAGTCCCAGTAAAATCCCTGACAGGGAGGTGTGTTTTCCAGGATTCCAAGGAGCAGGTTTTCTGGCACTGCTTCAGCCTTTTCTCACCAAACAAAAATGTACCATTAGAAAATGAGAGAAAACTTACAAATTGAGGGTTTTTTTGGGACTGTATAGTGATAACACAAGAAAGATTCCCAGTGGGGATCTAAATGGGGATTTTTCTGCTTTATTTTCTTACTGACATGGAAGGAACTGTTTGAATTACAGGGACTTCTCCAGTCATAGGCAGGAGACAAAATTAATTGCATAAAACCAGTAAATAATTCTCCTGAGAGACACATATCTTCTATTTTTTGATGAACACAGTCTGCTCAGTTTCCACCTGTGGAAGCCACTGGGCAAAGCCTGTTTCTTGACTTGACTGCTCACATTTATTTTGCCATTACTGCTATTTACAGGTCCATCCCTGATATTATTTTTGTTCTGTCAGTAAAAAAAAAGAGACTAAAGGAGGCTGAAAGACAAACAAAGTTGAAAAACTCTGCTGAGGGAGATACAGAGCTGGGTAATCAAACATTGGGGGGTTAAGTTTTTCTGAACTTTTCAGTCTAATAATTGTAGTCAAACTGCTGCTTTTGCCTGGATACTGTTGTGCACATCATAAAAACTTATGAGAAGTATCATCTGCATGTTGGAGTGCTGAAGCAGGGCTGTCCAGGTTCATAACTCACTCTTATTAACTTAGTTCAATCACACTAATAAACTGTGAAAATGGTAAAGGAAATCAAGCCCCTTTTTTTCAAACAGAAAACTGATGCCTAATCAAGAGTGCAGGGCAGGAGCCCTCCATTGATCAGGGCTCTGCTGAGGAAACAATTACTCCTCTCCCAGGCAAGGGGTCATTGCACAGAAAGGACTGATGGGCAACAAATGCAGGGGAACTAAAACTCTAATTGGCAAATGGCTCCACTCCGGGAGATTGTTTAACGCCGTAAATGACTTTGGGAAAATAATTCCCTGGGGTGGCAGCAGAGAATGACAGTGATGGAGGATGACAGCGACTCACACACACTTTGTCAAGTCTCTGTCACACTTACAGAGTGCTGGGTGAGGGGAATGCAGCAGCCACGGCCTCGCTGGGGAGGGGAAATTCTGTGGCATGAAGTGCAAGAGGGAGCTCCTGTTTTCTGTGGGGTCACAAGTGTGAGCTGGACCGTCACAGCTCAGGTGAGGTCTTCTACTCAGCGACCAAAAAATGTATTCACTCTTTCCTGCCACACAGGATTTGCTTTGACACTTTTAAAATATCAGATTAAAAAAGGAAAAGGTTTAAAATCATTTCTGTGTTTGCCACAGCAAAGTACACAGTGCAGCTGGACAAAACGTTGGTGATTGGTCAAAGGTTCGGACTTGATGATCTTGGAGGTCTTTTCCAACCTTAAGGGTTCTGTGATTCTAACATTCTTTCCACGGTGTCTGGACTCAAAAAGTATTTGTTAAACAGGCAATAATTTCTCAAAGAAGAGCAGTAGTGGACGTCAAACCTTATTCATCTTTCCACAGCTCCTGAATTTCTTGGTTTAGTTTTAGCAAAGTATTGGCAGATAATTTGGAGGTGAACGAATTCAAAAATTGACACCAGACGATCATATTCAGAATTTAAGAGCTTTCATGTATGGATTCAACAAATCGTAAACCATGCTCCCAGTCAAATTTTGGAGCTCATCTAACTTTTCTAAGCTGAGTCTAGTAGGGCCAGCTATCCCTGACAGCTAGCTAGAAAATGTCCCAATGAACTTGATTGAGTGCAATGATCTAAATACACTTTTAAATTAGAATGAGCGAAACACAATATAAAACTATACAAAAGCATAAACAGAGAGTTATTTTTCATCATTTTCCAAATTAAGCTGCCCTTTATTAGAAAACAAATAGAATTTGCTGTATTTTTTGGAGCTCCTCTCCCTAAGTGGATTTACTGCGAAGTTCAGCTGGGAGGTGGATGTAAAAGACACAAATGTTACAAAGTGATCTCTCTGGTAACTGAATCTCCCCTGAACTTTGACTCCCAAATGATACGGAGAAACAACCAGCTGAAAAGAAACAAACACCACAATTACATTTTCATTGGAGCATTTAGCCAGCTATTACAGATGGGCAGATGACTCCACTTTAGGCACAAATCTGATTTCCACAAGAAGACTGATTATGATTCAATTAACCCTGACACAGCCGTAAGGTCCCTTTCCCCCCATAAATCAAAGCAGATATAGTAGATAATTTTGTTATTATCATGTAGATAGAGATATATAGTGTTATTATCAATGCTACAACAGGGAAAATGCAGAAAGGTTTGAGGATCAGAGTGGTGGCTCATCCTGTGAACACCTCAAAATTATATTTTATATTATAACATTTGTGTATAATATATACTATGATACATATCTAATATATATAATTTATATCATATGTATAATTTGATATATATATAATCTATATAATTTACATTATTAATTTTAAGGAACATTGTCTCATTTTTCTCTGTCCAGTAAACTTAAAACACGTAAAAAGCCAGAAAACAAAATTTTCATTTGTGGTTTAACTAACGAGAAAAAAAAAGAAAAGAAAAATCAACCCCAAATGCGAATTTGCAGGAGCTGAAAAATCTACTCTGGCTTAGAAGGCTTGTGCCTTTTCTTTTGGCTCCAATTGAACTTCCCCCTCATTAAACAATAATCTTCATGGTGAATTGAATAAAGATGAAAAAAGGAAGATTCTGAAAAGAATGCATAAGTAATTCTGGTTGCTTAGCTGTGGCAATGAATTCCTGTTTGTTTTGCCACTGAAGGGTGAATGCAACCCTTTGAGCAAATGGGAATTCATTATTCCAGCGACTGAGAAATGATCCACTTAAAGAACCTAATTGGTTCTACAACAGTGATTCCTTTCAGAGCAGCGTTTCCGGAAGACACAACAAAAAGAAGCAGCTCTTTGACTACTCCAGGGGCTGCAGGGGACATTTGCCTTCCCATGTTCCAGCTTTAAAAAGAAAATGTCACACGTAGCCAGGACAAAAGGAACAAATAACCAGTGTCTTAAAAGGTACAGAAACGGAGCAGGACCTGCTCTGTTTCTGTACCTTTTAAGACACTGGTTCTTTCTTGAGCTGTGAAGCTGAATTTCAATAAATACTAGTGCTTGCTCATGACACTTGAACTGTCAGCGAGGAAAAAAATGCTTTACTGACCAGTTTCAGCTCCTTTCAAGAGTTAGTTTGGCTCATTAGTAGCCAAAAGCTGCTTGAATATTTTACTATGCACATGCAAAGTAAATTATAATTATTTACCAGTAAGTGTTATAGAATAAGTGAATTAAGATGCCCAGTCTGCTGAAGCAAATAGAATACTGTCATTTATTTTTAACCTAATCAATTAGAATATGCAAAAAGGAAACTCAGATACACAGGTAGATACAGACAGTTCTCATTTACATCTCAATAGTTACGTGGGGAGAATAACAATTTTGGAATGATTGTTGTGTTTGAATGCAGGATGTTAAACAAGAGTTTTTCTGGAGCCAAGGTGTGAGGCAGAAACAAATGTCATTGGGGTTAATGGGTTTGAAATGAGCTTCAAAACTGACCCCACAGAGCAACAAATTTGCATTCGAACCCAAATCTGAGGGAAAACTTCCAGTTCTGTGCAGGCTTGAAAAGTGACTTCATGCTATTTTTAGAACTGGAGTGAGTGCTACAAAAAGAGTCAATGCATTATTTCAGAGATTCACAGAGTCATTAAGGTCAGAAAGGAATTCCAGGCCTGTGGATCCCCCCTGTGCCCGATGCCCCCCTTGTCCCCCAGCCCAGAGCACTGAGTGCCACGGCCAGGCCTTCCTGGGACACCTCCAGGGCTGGGCACTCCAAACCTCCCTGGGCAGCCCCTGCCAAGGCCTGACAACCCTTTCCAGCAAGGAATTCCTCCTGAGGTCCAACCTGACCCTTCTTTGATGCAGCTTGAGGTCGTTTCCTCTGGTGCTGTCTATTTACACATCATTTTCAATGTGTGTCCACTCCCCTAAGAATCAAACCAATATTAAAGACTCAGACTGAAATGGAAATCTCTCCATCCCTGTTATCCAAGGGATGTGTCAGCATGGCTGTAACACCTCCAAAGCAACAGGAATCATTTCTGTTCTCACAATGTCCCTCACTTTTGCCATCAGAAAGTACTTGGGCAAGAGCAAGATGCGATTTATGTTCTCTGACACACACACACACACACACATGCACGACACACCAACAAGGCCCTGCTCAACTGGCTTAGTTTAGACCAGCACCGCAGCCCCAGAAGGGTTTGGGGCACTTGTAAATGTGCCAAGCCCTGGCTGGTGGCTCCATCATTTCACACAGGGCTCACACCTCCAGGACAAGCATCCAAACAGTTTCACAGGCCCACAGATGTGTTACTTCCCCTCCCAGGAGCCATTTTATTCAAGAATTCTTACTTTCTGCATCAGCTTGTCGACATGGCTTTGCTCATCCCGCAGCTGATCCAACCTCTTTGACTTTTCCATGTTTAAATCCAATTATTAGTTGCTTCAGTAGTTTCTCCTACCCTGTAGTGTCCTTCCTGAACCTCTTAGAAAAAAGTGCAAGGTTTGTCCACTGCTGAGATGAGCTCCAAACTACAACTCAGCCAGCTAGAGATGGGCAGATGTTATTAAGGTCTTATCTGAGTGAGATCTTGACAGTCCTTCATCAGCACTGGAACTTTTCAGTTTCAGGTTCCATCTGAAAACTGAAATCCTAAAGTTACACCAGGTCAAATGAGCTACTGAACATACAGTGATTATCATTTTCTTGAACTTTTCCTGGCTGCATTTTGAAGTAGTTCTGTGTCAATCCAATATTTTGAGTAATTAGAAGCAATCACACAATCCCAGAATGGTTTGGGTTGGAAGGGAACATTAAAGATCATTTAGTTCCAACCCCAATTCCTTCTAAAGTAGGAGGGTTCTAAGTTTCATGACAGACTGATGTATCTGTGCTTGGCTGACTTGTTTTGCACTTCTTACGTTGTTTTACACTTGTTTGCTCTCCTTTCAACCAGAACTCACCTTAAAAATGGTGATGAGTTAGTTACATCTTCAGGGAAAGTGGTGTTTCAGCAGGATCTGGTTTTTGAGGAAGGATATTGAAACAATGCTCAAACCCCACAAGAAGGTGAACCCCTCTGCATGTCTGTGTGTTCTAAATGAAGATTTAGCTGAAGTCCACTTCAATTGGTATGTCAACCAAAGGCAATTGTGACAACTATTTCCGTCAGTACTTAAGGTTTTAAAAATATCCCCCTGAAGACACTGTCAGGTCCACATTGCAGTTGAGTTATGATAATTTTCCAAGATACTGTTCTTGTGCAGTCGTACCCAGCCCCTCCCAAAGTGAAATGTTATGCTCTATCCTCGGTGGTAGGAGTTTAAACTAAAATATTTTAATTACCAATCTCCAGCTAAAAGCTTTGTCATCAGTCTTCTTGGCTGGCCTGGTGTATAGTGCAGGAGTCTGACTGGACCTGGGCATTGGACTAGGCAAGAGTTCCCTGTTCTTTATAAATCACACAATAGTAAAGAAACAGTGTTGACAGTTTTGTTTCTTAGAATCATAGAATCATAAAAAGGCCTCTGTTGGAAGGGACCTCCAGTCCCACCCCCTGCCATGGGCAGGGACACCTTCCACTAGCCCAGGTTGCTCCAAGCCCCGTCCAACCTGGCCTTGGACACTTCCAGGGATCCAGGGGCAGCCACAGCTTCTCTGGGCAACCAGAGGCCTCTCCCCCCTCCCATGGAAGAATTCCTTCCCAATATCCCACCTAACCTCTGTCACTCTGAAGCCATTCCTCCTTGTCCTGTTCCTCCAGGCACCTGTAAATAGTCCCTCTCCATCTTTCTTGTCTCTCTTTCAGGTCCTGGACTCTGGACGTTAAGTTTAGTGTTTGAAGCAGGAGTCTGATCTCAGGAGACCTGCCTTTAATTTCAGATTTTTGTTGCATAAAATTAAATTGTCCTTTCCAGCGTCTCTCAGTTCCCCCTCAGCGTCCTGATGACTGTGAACACCCCGAACTTTTACGGCGTGTTTGAGATCCCCACCCCCTGGAAGCTCCATAAACACGCAGCACTCTCACTAATGCACTTTATTTACTGTGCATAATAAATGCTTCACAAACCTGCCAGTGGCTCACACTCATCCAGCTTTTAATTGGCACACAAAGCACAGTCCCAGCAGCCATTCATTAGGTGTAACAGTGGCTGCTGATGGCACAGTCCCTGTTGCTGGAGCTAAATTGGAGTAAACAATCCAGCCCAGGTCCCTCCCGGCCCCTCCATTAGCAGGGAGAAGTGAGGCTCAGCTGTCCGTCATGCACACCCAGGCAGCTGTGCACAATTAAGCTTTCAAACAAACTGCAGAGGAATCACATGGCAGTGCAAACACATTATGCTCTCATTAGCACACTTACTGCACCCAAATGGAATAAAGCTGCTCTGATTAGCAGGCTCTGATGCATTAAAAATCTTCTTTTTATTTAATACTCTTTCACAGAGTAATGAGCAATTGAACAAAGAACATCACAGAACAACACACTCAGCTTACCCTGCTGTTGGGAGCATCGAGTCTCCAAAAGGTGTATCCAGCTGTTACTGACCATTTTAAACACTTAAAAGACAAGCATTTTTCGAAAGGACAGAGCTCCAGGGGAGATTAGGGAAAAACTCTTTAATTGGTTTTGCAAATATAAACATAAGAGATGATTTCTGTTTATATTTGCAGAAGATTTTGATTTACAAATGATGTTTTGTGTGTTCCTCCTCAAGAGCCAGCACGTTTTCAGCCTCCATGGAAATAATCTGTCTGAAGTAAACAAGAGGTGCCAAATATTTCCTGAATTAGATACAAAATAACCAGTTTTTATTCAACTGTTCCTGAAGGAAATTTCCATTTCCTTCAGAAAGAATCTAAACCCTTCAATCTATCCATGCAAGATGGTGGACAAAACAATGGTCACAGGATTAAGGAAGCACAGGAATTGAGCTCTTCAGATGGAAGAAAGCAGAGTGACACAAACAGGAAATAGAAAGATCCAGAATACCAGCTCTTAGAATAGCAGGTGGAAGAAACTGCCTTAAAAAATGGGAAAAAATAGGAAAAATAGGAAAAACTCTGTTGCATTTCATGGAGGACACAATGCAACTTTTTTCCTTTTTAAGTTGTAAAAATAGAATTTCCTAAATTGTGACTGATCCCTCTCACCTGATTATAATGGCTGGGAAACTCAGAAAGAGCACCAAAATCACAAAACTCGTGGGATCCCAGGCTGGTTTGGGCTGGAAGGGACCTTGAAACTCACCCTATTCCACCCCCTGCCGTGGGCAGGGACACCTTCCACTAGCCCAGGTTGCTCCAAGCCCCGTCCAACCTGGCCTTGGACACTTCCAGGGTTGGGGAGAAATCCATAAATCAATCAAATCAATCAATCAATTATAAAACACATGAATGGAATGACTGGGGTGAGACTCTCAGCTTTAAAAAAGGTAGATAAACTATGGTTTGGTGTCACTCAGGTGGAGACTGGAGAGCATTTCTATCACCACAAGTGTCCCAGAAGTCCTCTGAGCTTCACAGGTTTACAGGTTCCACTGCCTGAAACTTGGGGCTGTGCCTGTCATTTCACTCCTCAAATCAGTGCAGAACATATTAAATGAACACATCAATTTATTTTTTGAGGTTGTGTTCAATTATGTACTGTGAAGAACAAATGGTTTCCACTGAACCATATTGGCTTTTAAGTATTTAAGCTCCGAAGCAATTATTTTCCAGTGCTAATTAAATGCAGTTGGAAAAAACAGTTAGAGAAATAAACAAAATAAACACACTTTATAGAGTAGAGTTTGAACTGCAAAACAGTTTCTCTCCATCAGATTGGCTACTGAGAGTTCTTAGGTGCTGATATGGATCATGAGCAGGGCTAAAAGTCCTTTCAAGAAAAAAGATGTTTATAAATTACACTCTGTTCTTCCACTAAGCTGCTCATGCTTATTAGGAGCATTAATTATCAACTGTTCTCCTAGAAATTGGAATTTACACAGATGTGATTATCTCTGAAGTTTACAGCCTGTTGATCCCTGTTCTGCAGAGACATTAATTACCAGGAGCTGTCACAACAAGTCCAACTGGTGATGGAGCTTATGCAGATTTCCTTTCTGAAGGACAGAAAATTCCCTTCCTCTTCCCTGGCTTTCCTTGTTAGTTAAACAGCACTACAGGAAGAGAGATATTGAGTATGAAGCTGTTAAAAGAGGGATTTATTTTATAAACCCCAAACCAAAGTCCTTTTTTGGCCTTTCTCTTGAACAAAAGTGCACCTACAGGTCCTGAGATCATGTGAAGAAGATACTAAGAGGTCCCTCCCACTTCCTGTCCATCAGGAGCTGAGGGAGAGCTCAGATCTCCAATATTGTCTCCATTGTTCTCCTCTTGCTCACAGTTTGTGCATCTCAATGTCATTTCTTGCCTCCTTTGTCCCAGCTCTGTCTTTGTGCTGCACAGCTGCTGAGCAGAGAGCTCCCAAACCAGCTATCCCTGCATTCCCAATATCCACAGGGCCTTTCCATTGCACATCTCTTACCTTCCTCCTGTCCCTCAGAGCCTTAAACAGATGAGAGACTGAAAAAATGAGAAAGGTTGTGGTCTCCTCACCCCTGGAAGTGTCCAAGGCCAGGTTGGACGGGGCTTGGAGCAACCTGGGCTGGTGGAAGGTGTCCCTGCCCATGGCAGGGGGTGGGACTGGATGAGCTTTAAGGTCCTTCCAACCCAAATCATTCTGGGATTCTGTGATTCTCTGAACTTCTCTGTGCCCAGGGAGGTCAAAGTCAGAAAGACAGAAGTCCTTGAAGCTGTGGAAGCACCGAAAATATCCCTGTGTTGTCATCACTGCTTTAGGCACCAAGGCAGAGCACTGGGACTGCTCTGGAGAGAGTTAAATCCATCCCAGTGAGCTCAGGACACTGACTTGTGCATGTGGGTCAACAGGCATCAAAGACCTTAGAACCATCAGTAGAAAAGTCTAAAACACTGTTTTTCCTGTGATTATTTCATATTATTCTATTTAGAAGAGCTCTTCCTAGCATGTATATATAAATGTGAGAAACATCACATACTGATAGCAAAGCTCCAAGTGCAGAAGTCTGGTGCCAGCCTCTTCTATAAAACAAAATGTAAAGAAAAACTGAGAAAAAATGAAGTAAACCCTGTGTCCCATAAAAATTAATAATCTACTATGATCTTTGTAAATTTAATAGTGTTGGAATATCATCTTTGAAGTTGCAAACCAAACAGTTTTCAATAGATTTCTATTAAAATTAAGGAACACACAAGATACTATTACCATAAGTTGCCTGGAGGAGTGGGAGTGGGTGAGTTGTTTAGTTTATATTTTTTTTTTCTTTTTGACAATTGGGAATAAGATTTATTTTTTTTATGTCTGCATAAAATATAAATGAATGTAACATTCTTATAAATAACAAAATCCTCAAAGGCCTCTCAACAAATTGCCTACAAAATACAATTCTTAGAAACCAGTAGATTAGTAATATATGCTGAGCTCCTCTGGGCTTTTCTGGCTGGTGGTTAATTTAAAACTTTCCCCCCCCTCACAAGAAAAATAAATTAAAAGCACAAATTAATAAAAAGTGCCTCTGTTTAGCCTGGAAAATGACTCTGTAAAGTTTGGAAACAACCTGATAGAGAAAAACCACTTGGCTTGAACAGGGGCATCGTCTAATCAACATTATAATACAAGTGAGAAATAGAAAAATTGGTTTAAAAGCTTTGGCCAGAAGTGGTTTAAAAGCAGAGCATGTTACCAAAAAACCTGGGAGGAAGATATTTATGGGGGCAAATTTTATTTTCAGAAACGAAGGAAGGCGGGAAAGAGGGATGGAGGGAAGACAACAAAGGAGATGCTCCTGGAAAGTCCCTTCCAGCAGCCCTGGAACAGGTAAACGAGGAGGAGAGGAAAAAAAGCATTTCCTGGCTATAACAATAACAATTCCACACTCCTCCCCTTTCCAGCCTTCCCACAAGAAGCAGGGGGGGGAAAGGTAAGAAGCAGAATTAGCTGATGAAGTGGGAGTATCACTTTCCACACTGTTGTACCTGAGTATGTGAAGAGCCAGGTACCAAAGAAGACAATCCTAATTAATTTCACTATAATTTCCAAAGACCCTCAACATCAGTGGTGTTCTATTCTGTGCTGGTTTGAAATTATTTCAGCAGATTTACACTGAAAGCTGAGGGATTTTTTTTAAACTCGAAGTCCTTTTTTTTTTCTAGAATGATGATGTGAATATAATATATTGTTAATTTACACCAGTGGTTACCCCAATCAGGATTTTTCTGTCACAGTTAAACAGGCAGGAAGAAATTGTTCACCAGGAAATAAAGCCAGGAAAAGTTCTATCTGGTAATTAAGACTCCATGTGTTTTATTTTTAATAATCATATTGTTTCTGCTGTTTTACCACCAAAATTAATCCTACATTGATGTAATGTATCCTAAAATGGACACCTGACAAGGTAACCTTTTTCAGAGCCATTATGATACAAAGAGAACAGAGTTGGTAGATCATGTGGCTGTAAAGAAATATTGTGATTCTCATCCATGTCATCTGCAGTACTCTGCACAGACCACTATAAATTACAACTGACCCCTCAAAAATACCAGCCACAATCTCATCAGTTTTATTTGCTCTAAAGGTACATCTTAGAAAGAGGAAAAATCCACACACACACTCTTGATGCATTCAAGAGATGTTTTTCTCCAGATTTTTAAAGCTAATGACTAGTTCATCATAATTTCCTTATTAATGTAGAGATAAAAAAATTATTGCTTCAGCTGGCAAAAATAATTAGGATTGAGTGTTCTCCCTGAAGGTTTAGGCAAGATTTTCCTACCAAAATTAAACCCAAAGGAGTAAGTGGTGCATCTGAAGTGGAAAACACCGGGTTCAAGTTAATATTTCATCTTTTTGTTCGTGTGTTATGTGAGCCAACTGGTTCTGTAAAGGGCTGAATTCAGGCCTGAGCAATCAAAATGCCAGTGGTTTAGAAAAAACTGTGACTGAGGTGTCCCTTGGAATATGGGACGTGAGCAGATGGAGCAGCCCTGGGAGAAGGCCCTGGGGGTGCTGGTGGGGCAGAGGTTGGACATGGCCCAGCCCAGACCCCCCCGTGCCCTGGGCTGATCCCCCAGCGTGGGCAGCAGGGCAGGGGGGGATTCTGCCCCTCTGCCCCTCAGCTGAGACCCCCCTGCAGAGCTGCTCCAGCCCTGGGAACAGCACAGCAAGGACATGGAGCTGCTGGAGAGAGTCCAGAGGAGGCACCAAGATGAGCAGAGGATGGAGCAGCTCTGCTGGGAGGAAAGGGAGAGAGCTGGGATTGTTCAGCCTGGAGAGGAGAAGCTTTGGAGTGACCTGACTGTGGCCTTGCAGGACATGAAGGGGCTCCAAGAAAGATGGAGAGAGAATATTGACAAGGGATGGAGGGACAGGACAAGGAGGAATGGCTTTAAACTGGCAGAAGGCAGGGATAGATGGGATATTGGGAAGGAACTGTTGGCTGGGGGGGTGGGGAGGCCCTGGCACAGGTTGCCCAGAGAAGCTGTGGCTGCCCCTGGATCCCTGGAAGTGTCCCAGGCCAGGTTGGACGGGGCTTGGAGCAACCTGGGCTAGTGGAAGGTGTCCCTGCCCATGGCAGGGCTTGGGACTGGTTGAGCTTTGAGGTCCTTCCAACACAAGGGATTGGATTCTGGATTCCATGATTCCATATGGGATATCAAGGGAAGGATGGAAGCTTGATAGAAAAAACCAATTGTCTGACCCAGCCCCTGCTCTTTGGCCATGTGTCCATGAGGCTCAGAAGATCACGACCTGCAGGAAGCTCAGCCAAGTGCTTTGCACAAGCCTGGCCTTTTCCTGAGGGCAAGGAATCCTTTAAGGAATTGTGCAGAACAAACTCAGTTCCCCCTGGAAATATTAGACCTTCCTGGCATCATATGGCACGTTCTTTAGCAGGGAAGAGACAGACACTGCGGGGCAACACAGCTCTGCCCTGGGGACCAGCTCACCAAATAAAGCCTAAAGAAATCAGCTGAAATGTTCCCATGCAGAGAAAACTGTTGGTCACAGGTTTATCACACGTTGGAAGAGCCAAGAGCACTCCTGCAAGGCTGATGTGGCCACCAAAAATCATGCCTGCCTGCCCTGAGAGTAGAGAAGGGTTTCTTTTTCAGGCTGGAGACTTCAGCAGCCTGTGAGGCTCATCTGGGGCTGTTCATCCACAGCCTCAGTGGTCTGACCAGGGCACCAGTGATCTGACTCAGGGTCAGACCAGGGCACCAAAACCTTACATCTAGAGCTTCAAACATGTAAAAAGCTACAGACTTTTCACATGCATCAAAAGTGACTCCACTGCCTCAGGACCAACTTTCTTCCTCTGCTCATCCCAAGTTGCTCCATCTTCCTCAGCTGCAGATCCTTTATGCTCAAACAAATTCACGTGGAAGACCTGATTAAAATGGAAATTCAGCTTGTACTCCATAATTCAGAGACTGCCAAGGGAACGGAAACACCTTTAGATTATGCCCATCCTCAGGGAATCTGAGGGCTAGAATGACCTTTTTTGGGCTCCTGTGGGATATTTGGCAATTGCTATTTCAAGCATCTCAAAATCATTATGGGGCAATTCCTGTTTCCTTCTGTGCAGCCACTCAGGATTCATCTCTACTGGGAAAGTCAAGGTGGAAGACTCCAAAGTGTTCCTTTTGGGGATTGGATCCTGCTTTTTCTGGGGACCTTTATGGTTTTCTATGTTTAGGTAGATCCTGAATGATCTATAAAATGAAGGTGTCCCTCTGATTCATAACTCAGTAAGTTCAGAAATATGACAAAATCCACCTGAATTTACATTTCCAATGAAAGAAAAAGGAAAGAATCACAAGGCATCACCTGTATCTGTACTAAATAATAAGTTTTATAGTTTATAGTGTTTTTTTCAGCAGTACTTGAGTAAACAAATGTAAGATTTTTTATTGAACTTGTTTCTGAATTAAAAATTTTCTCAGAAGAACAAAAGAGTAATTTACAAAAAGTGCAATGAAAGAATGAAAAATGGATTAGCTCATATATTTCTTCTTCAGTTCAAATACAAGAAAGCAGATAAGCAAAACAGATGATATTGCATTGTAATAATACCACAGAATTGTCTGGGGGAGACAGCAATAGAGATATTCATTAATATCTTCATCACAGTTAGTTAAATATAATCTATCAGATGCAGCAATCACAATGTTACAGCAAGTGCTACAAAATCTGAAAGTGTTGATACTTTCTACAGGTAAATAAAAGGCTGAGTTGTGAACAATTTAACCAAGATGGGAATAAACCTTAAATTAGTATCACATCTGAACCCATTCAGCCTCAAAGGAAAACATGATGTGCAGTGTTTGGGGTTGTTGTGCAGACTGGAAGGGTTAAAATACAGAAGTTTCCTTGTTCACAGCTTAAACACAACTGGTCAGATGTTTAAAACCCACGGATAACTCAGTGCTGTTAGAGGGATATTGAGTGAGGGCAACCTGAAAGAAAAACACACATTAAATCAGGGAACAGATCCTAATTCTGGAGTTGGAAGCACATGAAGTCTGGACTTGGCTTTAGTAGCACTTCACTTGGGCCCAGCTGCCTCACCAAGTCCTTACTAACAACACAAATTTGGCCTAAAGAGCAATAAACCAAATGCAAGGAGCCCAGTGCTGCTGGCAAGAAATCCTATTAAATTCATTGGGAATTACTTAAATCCGGTGGAATTCTTAACCTAAAGTTAATTTTTAACATTCGAGGGCTCACATAGATGTTATGTGACACTGTAACTGCAGCACTGGACTCCAGAAAATGCTAGAATGTAAAAAAAAAGATGAGGCTTAAGCTGTCAAAAAAAGTGCAGAATGTACCTACAAAATCTGAAGAACTGGAAACGGGAAATCTGGGAGGGGTTTGGTTTTCTTTTGTTTTGTTTTGTTTTGTTTTGTCCGTCCAAGAATAGCTGTAAAGACAGAACTTCTGATTTTATTTGACATATGTCAGTAACATAAAAATGCCCAGATCCAGCAGACAGTCATCACTCATGAAATGTCTGTGTGCTCTAGGCAGCCTCTGTGGAAGGACTCTCACATGGGCTACGAGGATTTACTTGTGGCAAACTCCAGCTGAAAATATTTCCAAACTACTTGAAAACAAAAGAAGAAAAAAAAACATTTAAATGTTTTCGAAAATCTACCTTGAAAAACGTCTTGTCCCAAAAAGAGAGGAGTTAAAGAGTAGAAAATTGCACAGTATAAAATTAAATACTGAATAAATGACCTCTAGCGTATGAAAAAGGTTGGAGGAAATCATAGAGCTGATAATCTCATTAAAAATATTACTCTAGTTATGAAGAATAAAACACAATGTCTGGAAGTGTCTAAAACCCAAACAAATCCTCCCAATTTCAATATATACTCAGTGAGCCACTAACTGGTTGAACTTCACCCACTGTATTAACCCAGCTACGAACTCTACAAGAAAAATCTACACTGAATTAGCACAAAAAAAAAATCTACAAAATCTGAATTTCTTTCAGCAAAAAAATATTAGAAAAATATACAAAATCTGAATTTCATTTAGGAAAAAATGCCCCTTTTTATCACTATGTTGGTGTGTAGATTCCTTACACCTCATGCTCTCACAGACTTGCAACTACCTTTAAAATGGGAATTAATTAACTGCTTATTCAGGGTTCTCAAGGACACATGTGGGACTAAGAGATAGACAATTTTTTGTTCTGCCAAAAATTTAGATAAGACCAAAAATATAAAATGGTAGATAAATAATTTTGCTCTTGAATCCAGCCTGTACATTGCATGTATGCCAAGTCTACAGATTCATTAATGTGAGAGACTTAAATTAGGTTTTAATTTGTTGAATTAGTCCTGCAAATCTCAATATTATAAACTGAGGAACATTTGGGGGTTGATTTATTTTTTTGCCTGTGTTGAGTTGGTCCCTTTGGTCATCACAATGAAAATATATTTTTTTCTGATACTGAAAATTAACATATAAAACTGACAGTTGCACAGATGGTAAAATTTCTTACAGTCACTTACTGTATAGAAATCTAAACACATAAAGAGAAGTGCCCTGGGCTGGGTGACAAGGTGGGGGATCAGTCACAGGTTGGACTCCATGACCTTGGAGGCCTTTTCCAACCTCAATGATTCTGTGATTCTGTAATATTTCTACAAATTATCGCAGGGCAAAAGTCCATTCTGACATCTCAAATGACGTCAAGGAAACCTTAGACCCAAAGTGATAAAAAAAAAATCTACGGTGACTTTTTTAAATTGAAATTTTAGTTGTTCTTACTCTAATTTGTGACAAGGTGGGTAAAATCATTCACGTAATGGATGATGTTGGCACAGGTCTGCAGGGAGATGTGAGGAATGGCAAAGTAGGTGCAAATCCAACTCTTCCCAGGGGACTGAGAATTTCCTAAAGCCATGGTGAGGCCTCTCCCCACCCTCTTTGACAGGATGGGATCACTGAGGGAGGTTCCCTCTGCTTGGAAGTTTCCAGTGGAAAAACAACAATCAGGGGAACTTCCAGTCCCACTCAGTGCCTGCAGAAGGTGCCAGATGAGGAGAGGGGGAGGGAAATGGTTTTGTTTGATCCTGAGATCAGCTTCAGAGGGATCTCAGCACGGAGATCTCGGCAGTTCTGAGAGAGATCTCATTGTTTCTTCAGCTGCCAAAATGAGAGGTAGAGAGAAGATGAAGCAAGATTCCTCCTGGAAGTGCACAGTGCTGAGACCAAAAGCAATGGACACAGAGGTGGAAACAGAGGGAATTCATATATATAAAAAATACTATAATATAAAGTACATTATATATATTATATGATAATATGATATATATAAAATGTATATTGGGTTCAAACAAAAAGAAGGGAATTTTAGATTTGCTATTAGGAAGAAATTCCTGGCTGTGAGGGTGGGGAGGCCCTGGCCCAGGTTGCCCAGAGAAGCTGTGGCTGCCCCTGGATCCCTGGAAGTGTCCAAGGCCAGGTTGGACGGGGCTTGGAGCAACCTGGGCTGGTGGAAGGTGTCCCTGCCCATGGCAGGGGTGGCACTGGATGGGCTTTGAAGTCCCCTCCCTCCCAAACCTTTCAATGATTCTATGATTCTATACATATAAAAAGTTCATAATAATATTAATCAAACATTGGAACAGGTGGCTTGGAGAAGTTTTGGAAACCGTGGAGATACTTCAGGCTTGATGGGAAAGGCCCTGAACTGAAGTGTCTGCTGTTAGTGGCAGTTTGAATGTGTTGTATTTGGTGATTCAATGTAAAACTCAATCTGCTTTTTTTTTTCCTTTTTTTTGTCAGCAAATGAAGCCAAGGAGTGTCATGAAACATTTATTACTAAGTTGGCTCATGACAATCTTCCTGAAAGACATAATTAATGGCAACTGATTGATGCATAATAAATCAATGCACGGGCAGATATTGTTAAATGAAGAAAAAAAAAAGTGATGATTTAAAGACTGTTAATTAATTGGGGGAAAAAAGGCAAAAGCCTTTGAAGCCATAAACTATATTTGTTCACAATATCTATCGTCTCTTCAGTGTGTTTCTTATTCAAGAAGAGAAAATGAGTTGGCCAGTCCTTTAAGTGATTTTGTTCCCTGTACATGTGCAGGTAAAAAGACACAGGAGGTTCTCAGCCAGAAATCCAGATTTTTGCAAGGCTGTGACTACAGAGCCAGATTAACTCTGGACCTTTCCTTTCTCAACACTCTTGATCCAGCAGTCAGGCATCAATCCTTCTTAAAAATTCAGTTTGAACAGAGTTGACAACTAAAATTCTTTCTTCTGGATGTTTTTCTGCAGTGGAATATCCAGGAGACCATAAATAAAAATGCTATTTACTGGTGCAGACACCACATTTTGAAAGAGAGGCTTCCAGAGTACACAATCATTTTACAGATCTCCATGTGGCAGGGAGGGCAGGAGATGCTCTGAAGGAGAATATTTAAAAGGGAATGTTTAAATTTATTTTTGTTGATAACATTGTGGTAAGATGGGTTTCAAATCATGTTCTAGAGCACTCAATACATCTTTGTATTGAAAAGCTCTCCATGAAAACTGGTGAATTATTTGCTATATTCTTCCATATTTTCAAAAAAAATAATATCTTTATTAAAGTTATAAAAATATATAAAATAATAAATGTATATGATAATATATATAAAGAATATATAAATAGCTATATTTTATAAATTTATATAATTGTATAAATTGGTGCAATTTATAAATTTATATAATAAGTATTTAAATATAAATATATGAAAAATAAATAACAGCTATATTGCTACTTCTAATTCCATTTTTTCTGACGATTCTTTGTCGCTCCCCCTTCCTCAACAGGATGGGGGAGAAAATAAGATGACAAAGCTCCTGTGTTGAGCTGAAGGCAGAGGGGTGGGAGAAGGACTGGGATCCTGGGAAAAAGACCTGCACCAAAATAACAGAAATTGCTGCAAGAATGTCTCAGTCTGCAGATTTTGGTACCTACAGCAACAATTCAAGACCAGTTACCTAAGGTTTAATTGATTATTCTGACTGATATTTGATAAATTCTGATATGGCCAGAAAAAACTGCCCCTTCTGCACGTGAAATGAACAGGGTGACATAAAATTCTGCATGTTTTCCTCATCATTTTAATATAAAAGTTTTTTCTGAGAGTGCAACACTTGGGGCCACAGCCAATTGTAATTAATTTTAATTAACTTTACCATAAACATTTTGGTCCATTTGCTCTGTTTAGAGGACTTTCGTGGGACAGAGCATCAGTAATGGCCCTTCCATCCACTTTACACTTGGAAAAAATCTAACTTAGAATTGGAAAATGTTCTACTCAAAATCTGCCTTTGCCAAAAAGGAAACCAATCCCAGACAGAAATCCAAGATCATAAGGTGTGAGAAGGCACCAGCACCCTGAGATATTTGCTGTGTGGACAAGCTTTAGGTTCCTTTGCTTGTCGGTCCTGAGTGGGCTTGAAGTTATTTTGGTGCAAGTCTTTATCCCAGGATCCTTCTCCTGCTCTCTGTGCCCTCAGCTCAACCCAGGAGCTTTCTCATCTCATTTTCCCCCCTGTCCTGTCGAGGAAGGGGGAGCAACAAAGATTTGTCAGAAAAAAATATCATTAAAAATAACAATAAACTATTATTTGGGGCACAAAGGGACTATTTTTAAGACAAAAAGTGGAGGAATATAGCAAATAATTCAGCAGTTTTCAGGCAGAACT
Organism: Neopelma chrysocephalum; assembly: GCF_003984885.1. Taxonomy (NCBI): domain Eukaryota; kingdom Metazoa; phylum Chordata; class Aves; order Passeriformes; family Pipridae; genus Neopelma; species Neopelma chrysocephalum. Next base: position 562,167 of record NW_020897949.1, read on the forward strand.
TTTCAATAAACAGAGGTACTGAGTGCTCTAGAACACGACTTGCAACGCATCTGACCAGAATGTTACCAACAAAAATAAATTTAAATATTCCCACAGAAATGGTGTCCTGTCAGTCAGACTGCAGCTGTCAGGAATGATTGGGAATGCTGGGATCACAGTACAGCTGCATCCTGCTGGTGGCAGATGCACAGGAGCCCAAAGGATTGTCTAATTCCAAAGGTGAGATTGTTCATTGTAAATTGTAATTATTATTGCTTTAATCATTATATAATTATATAATTAATTAATTAGTGTCATAATGATAATTATTATTGCAATTATTGTAATTATTGTAGACTGTTTATTGACTAAAGAACCAAAGGACACCAGAATCCTGATGGAATACAATGGGTAGAGCAACATTCCAAAGTAAGTAGCCCCAAGGTATGAGAAATGGTAAAGAAATTACTGGGGGTATTTCTATATTATATTATGTTATATTATGCTGTGTCATGTTATATTGTATTATGGTAGTAATAGGAATAATAAGATAGGACAGGCATGGCCTCCCACCCACTGACTGTCAACTCTTATGGAATCTTCTTAAGGAAACTTGGAGCAGTCCAGCATCACTACAATAAAAATTTGCAAGATAATGGACTTTTTTTTAAAGAATTAAACCTATTTATTACTTCCTATTCTTGAACTTACTTTTCTTTCCATGACACTCTCATTCCTGTTTCAGAAAGGGTGAGAGCAGCAGTGAGGAAGTCCCACATCCTCTGATTTTCAGGTCTCCAAGGATCTGGGTTCCATTAGGTAAGACTTTGAGAAAAAAAAGTTGTCACTGTCTCCTACAGTGGCTTGTGCTGGAGGAAAGAAAAAGGGAACATTAAAACACACTAAATCTTCCAGGGAATGTGTTTTCTTTTCTTTTTTTTTCTGCAAATTTCTGAACAAAGGACTTGTTGAGCCACAATTGTGGTTTTGTGTTAAATAATCCTCAGGGAACTTTTCTTCTACAAATTGCTCTAATCATTACGTTGTCCTTGGTGCACAGTTGGTACCTGAGGCACCTGTGCAAAAGAAATCCAAAATATATTCACTTTATTTCCTTTTTATTGGTTCTAGACCTTGGATGTCACAGTTTCATTGGAAGTTTTCTATTTCTTATGTTCTAAGAAACACTGAAAAACAGGTCCCTTTCCTCTGCTGTTTGAGATTTTTCTAATGGCTTCATCACAGTCTCCTTTATAACCTTCCCAAGCAGAAAAATCTCAGTTTATTTAATGCATCCATTTGCAGAATGAAGGAGATTAAATTTTATTCTTGAAGTCATATTTGTTCCCCCTCTCTATTCATTATTTTTGCTTCTTTTATGCCCCTGTGCTTTTACACAGTGGTACAATGATACCTTCTCTCTTGTTCTCTCATTCTTTTCCTCATTTTTAACATAATACTTGCTTTCTGAAGTCCCACTAAAGCTGCTATTTTCATATAATTATTCATAATATGATTTCAAGAGCACTTCAGTGAGTGCTAATACTGGTTTAGAACCTGCCAGCACCTACCAGGCAGAGCTGTTTTCAGCAGACACCTCATCAGCTGGCCCTGCTTTGCCACATTTTTGGTCACACGCAGCCCTGTGGAGGTTTTCGCTGATGGATTCATTCTCTTCAGTAGGAAAATTTGTATCACTCAACCTTTGCCCCCTCTGTGGTCCTATTCTGTGGGAGACTAATTAGACACCGGATTTAGATCCATGAATTACAATTTCAGCCCTTCTGGGACTCCTCTTTGGACACTTCTTTGTGCAGTGACCTCCTCAGAGGTTCTTCAGCTGAAATGAAAGCTCAGCTCTAACCAAACCTTCAGTCCAGTGCCCTGTCAAGAGGGTCCAATGCAAGAGACAAGACTTGCATATTTTGAAGCATTTCTTTTACTTCTAATACACTGTTATTTCACAAGACCAAGGTTATACATGTGTATCCACTTATATCTTCCTTAATTATCTAGAAAAGAAGCATTGCTTAATTTTTTCTTGTTATCACAAAAGTACTGAAAGGAAATTTAACCTGAAATCTGTAAGTAAACTTGGGGGTCTGTCCTGTATTGTCACCTTCTCCTTTTCTTCTGCATCCCAAGATCTGCTGCAGGATGCCACTGCACTGGTGCATCAGATACCAGCAGAGAAGACAATTTTTCCTTTATTTCATAGAATCCCAGGATGGTTTGGGTTGGAAGGAACTTTAAAGCTCATCCAGCTCCATGTCTGCCATGGGTAGGGACACCTTCCACCATCCCAGGTTACCCCAAGCCTTGTCCAACCTCACAGTAATTATTTAAAACCTGATGAATTTCTAATGAGACTTTCCTCTTTTCTTCTCTCCTTGTTTTCATCTTGCATAAATTTACTTTCCACACCTGCTGTTTATTCAGCATTTATGTCTCTCATTTTCCCCTTTACACAGACTACAGCAGCATGTGGGTTTTTTCTTATTTAATAGCAGTTCCTTGTGTCCAGGATTTGAAGGATGTGGTTTTATTCCCTTTCCAGCAGCACCATCAGCTCTCAGCTGTGTTATGTTTTCTCTTGGGTTTATCTGGTCACTTCTCTGATACTTTGAATTTCCACGCCTGGCAGCTTTAATGCTGGCTCATAGTGTTGCTCCCTCTTTGCTGAGGTGAAAGTCATTACTAATGATGGTAATTATGTGATCCTCACTCGCTGTGAGCGTGGCTGGAATGGGTGGCAGTGACAAATTCCCAGGCTGTGTGACCCCTGCTTGGGAGTCCTTCAGGGAATTTGTACCTGTGAGAAGAGACCTGCCAGGGCTGGAATTCTTACCTGGGAGCTGGAGATGCCTGTGCCCAGCTTCCAGTGGTTCTTTAACTGCCCTCAGGGATAACAGTGACCTGGGACAGTGCAGTGAGGGCTCCAGGCAGGGGCTGAGGCAGGTGCTGATCAGGCTGGTGCTTGGACCAATTCTGATTCCCGCTTCTCAGTCTTCTGGGAGCTTCTCCTGGCACCACAGAATCACCGGGGCTGGAAAAGACCTCCAAGATCATCAAACCCAAATTTTGACTGACTCCCACCATGCCCAGCAGACCAGAGCACCAAGTGCCACATCCACACGTTGTTTGAACACCTCCAGGGGTGCTGCCTCCACCACTGCCTGGGCAGCCTCTGCCAAACTTTAATCACTTTTTCAGTGAAGAATTTATTTAAATATCCAACTCGAACCTCCCCTGGCACAACTTGAGGCTGTTTCCTCTTGTCCTATTACTTGTTACCTGGCAGAAGAGCCTGAGCCCACCCGGCCACACCCTCCTGTCAGGGAGTTGTAGAGAATGAGAAGGTTCCCCCGAGCCTCCTCTTCACCAGGCTGAACAACCCAGCACCCTCAGAGAGCCTCAGGTGTCCAGAGCCAGGCTGCTGCTGGGAAAGCAGGACTGCTGGTTAAGGGATAACAAGAGTCCTTTAAGAGAGAGAGAGAGAGAGAAGGAAGGAAAGAAGGGCCCCCTCCTGAGCACAGCTCGTGGGAGCTGCTGTCTGAGGGCAGGTTGTACAGAAGGACACACAAAAGGCAGCTGCAAACTGCTGGAGACACTGTGGGATCACATCAGTGACCTGACATTCCACATCAGCCACAGCACATTCCATTTCAGTGTGGTACTGAATGGGGAATGGTCCCAGCACTGATGGGAGCAACTACCCCGGAAATCAGAGTCTTGTTCAGTCCCATTTCCTGGTGGAGGATGCTCTTGGATCACTGGGAATGAGGGGGTTGTGGGAGACTACAGCCTGCAGCTCAGTAACAGAGAGCAGGGGTCAGGAACAAAGAGCACAAGGAGATGAGAGGAAGGAAGAATGAACAAACAAATAGGGTAAAGACACACCTACCTCAGGTGTGCTCAGGGGACTGGGATGGACCAGCTCCTCAGGAAGGACAGGCAGGGATGCCAAGGAATGAGCAATGGGAGCCTTGTGGGTCAAGCTGAACATGAGCCAGGTGAGCAGCAGGAGCAGGGCAGGGACTGGAGATCAGGGGACATCAGGGGAGTGTCACCCCCTCTGCTCAGCACTGCCAGGACACCTCCAGACACGGCCCCCAGTGCCAGCCCCTCCCAGCCCAGGAAAGGCATCACCACACTGGGACAAGGCGGGTGATGCTCTCGGGGGTTCGGGGCTGGGAGGAGTCACAGGAGGGGCCCTGGTGCAGGGGGGGGCACCAGGGGCACTCACAACAACTCCCTGGCCGCAGGCAGGGCGTGGAGGAGATGGACCAGGCTGTCCCAGAGGTACAGAGAGAGGCTCAGGTGGGATGTCAGGATGAGCTTTTCCTCAGTCAGGGCAGTGGAGAGGCTGCCCAGGGACACTGTTCCATCTCCATCCTCAGAGGTCTGCAAGCCCCAGCTCAGTCGAACCCCACAGAGCAGGAGGTGGGACAGAGACCTCCTGAGGCCCTTTCCAGCCTGAATTATCCATGAGATATCCATGACATCTTTCATTTTGAAGCCCACTGCAGCTATTAGACAAATATTAGACCACATCCCTGTGCACAAGGAAGAGAAAGAAAGGGAGAATGCTGGAAGTATGAACATAATGAATTGCAGTTTCAAGCAGAGGTGGCTTTTTCCAGCTGGTAAGAGATAGGGGTGGATCAAGACCTACACAATACACAAAATGTATTCCTTCTGAATGGAAACTAGAAATTAGAGATGCAGAAAATCAATCATCAGGAAGCCCAGAACACCAAGTTTTGGTATTATAAAATAAAATTGTAACTTCACTTATCAAATTAAACATCACACCTAGTTTGATTTTTTTGGCTTTGATAAATTTTGGATGTGATATTGACTAATATTTTGTATTTTCTGAATATTTCTTTCTCTGTTACAAATAAAAAATGCAAGAAAAGGAGTCCAGGAAATGAAAGATTACTCCCATCTCACCCATATCATCTTTTGATAAATTAATTTCCTAGAGCCAACAAAGCTTTGCCCCTTCCCATCAATTGTATTGGAAGCTGTCTCAGATTATGGGTTATGTGTTCAGCTCTGATCTCCTTTCAAATCCAAAATCCCTCTAGAAAATTTATTCACATCAAATGTCTTATGTTTGATGATGACACCAATGGTGACACCATTCATCCAAATTATTTTTCATTGTGGTAAAATCAAGATTAAAGCATTGGTGACTTTAACAGATTACAGGTGGAAGGAACCAAGGGTTTAAAAGTCATACTGAACATGTGCATACAAAATAATACAAAACAGCCATTAAATTCCTTCAAACTCTTACTGTATTGATCAGTAATCAAACTGTCAGGGATCTGACCTATTTGCTCTTCCCACAGAATCCCTCTGACATTTACTATGAGATGGAAAAATGTGATTCCTCATCCAGCACTACCTTGGGAGCAAATGAGGAAAGTCAGAGGAGGAGCAGAGAAAACAAGAAACTGGGAGGTATCACAGTGATCCTGCTTTGCTCTTTGGCTCATTTAAATTAATGATAAGTTATTAAACACACGCACAAGCTATTCTTTTATGCGTTCTTTGGACCATGGAAATAAGAAATGAGAGTCTCAGTTCCACCCTGGGTTTTCTCTGGGTGGTTGCACAGCAGGAAATGCTTCACAAATGCATTCAAACCTTCCCCTGAAATCACAACACAAGAGCATCTACATGGGTGAAGCATCTACTGTCAGCTGGGGTCTGGTTTATGTAAAACAGGGAGTTGCTGGCTCCTGTTCCTGCTTTCCCAGAAGGAAAGGCTGTCACAGCATCCATATTTATCAGGAATGACACTTTGGGAAACACAAGGACCTCCAAAGCAATTGTTCTGCAGACAAAGCAGTTCCCCCCCGTGCAGGTCTCAGTGGGGGACCAGGGGACACCCCTGGTTCTGTGGGAGCACAAAGCCCAGCACTTTAACTGCACATTTCCTTCTCTGCCAGGTCAGATATTTTTGCCCTGGCAAGGCTGAGGCACAAAGGGAAAGCAGTGGGGTTTCAGTTAACAGAGCACCCTCTCAATCCACTGTTCACTTTCAAGCAGCCCAGCAATTGCTGCAGAGGATCTGGCTCCGAGCAGTGAGTCATGGACCCCTGGGGATGGCAAGAGATTGTTCTACCTGTCAGAGCCTGGAGTGTTCTCTCTGTGCTGCACATGTAAAAGTATCTTAAATTGGGACTATTGTACTGTGACATTTCTATTCCAGACAATTGCAACTTAAATCAATGCACATTTTATCATGTCTCTGAGTGTCTGGTTTCCTGCACGGTGCCTTGTCAAACACTCTGCTGTGAATATTTACCCAGGAGAGCTCTGTAATTCTGCAAAGCCAACTTGGACTGTGGGAAAAAGCTCATCTGGGTCAGAAACAATGTCACTCCCATCCTGCTCCTGCTCCAGCGTGGGAGGAATCTGGGAACACCCTTTGAGTCCTATCAAGAAGTATGAAAGTGGAGTAAAGCTCTTCCCAGCCCTTCACCATCACTGAACCACACATGGCCTGGCAAGAGGGCTGCAGAGTCAGCACTGATTCTGACACACAACTGGAGCCAAAACCCCCGTGGGATGAACCAGAGTCGGTGACCCCACTGTTCATTCAACTGGGTGAAAAAGCAGGAGCAGGGCAGCCATGAATCCCCGAGCCCCATCTCTCTTTAGGCCTGAATCACAATGAAAAATGAAGCAAAGAAAATTTAACCATGTTTCTCAAGTAAAACCAAACCTCTGAAGTTACAGACAAGCCCACAACACCTGCAAAACCTGCAATTCGTGGTGGGTTTTACTTTGAGAAGTTTTCTGTTATTGAAGTTCAGTGTTTAAAAACACCATCTAAACACACACCTAAAGCCTGACCTACCACAGCCAAATGCCAGTGACAGGGAATCAAGTGTTAAAAATGAAAAATGTTTGACTCTCACAGTAGTCATGTACCCAACCTAGGATTAAATAGAACTGGCTCTTGTGTTCCACTTCAACATTTCTTTGCCTGTTTGATCTCCTAGGAGTAAATATAGCTTTCAAAAGTCAAATAGGACTAATTTATTAATGTATTCTTAGCACTTTCAGTCATTAATGATAATTTGCTAGGTTTGTGTTGCCAGTGGTTAACAGAGAGTTATTAGTAAATCAGTGCATAGTAACAGTGAGGTGTTTGCTGTTCTAACAGCAACAGGCCCTGGAGACAGAGAGATTCTTCACTCCTCAGAATTTGGACACATGTAGCAATTAGCTGTGGAGGTTTCTAGTGAAATAGCCAGAATATTTTTCTCCTTGAATAAATGGAAACAATATTTTTGAGAGGAGAATTGTTCCTTTTTGAAACTGCAGGAACTTCCACATCATCCATGAGTGGTGGGTAATTCATATTAATGTGAATAGAACATTTACTCTCAGAGGCTACAGCAAAGTTCTTGGAAGCTTCTTCAATATCAGCAGTTTTTAATAAAAACCAGAAGGTTGGACTCGGTAATCTTGGAGATCTTTTCCAGCTTTAATGATTCTGTGATTCCATGAGAATGAAAGGACACCAGATCTTGCTGCCAGTCACTCATGTTGAATAAAAATTAGGATATTTCCTGTCCTCTCCACAGAAATTCTGGCAGCCCCCAAATGCTCCTTTGTAGGATTAAAGTAACAACTGTGGAAGCTGCTTCTTGGTCTTGGTATAGTATTAAAAATATCCTAAAATCACACCAGCACAGCTGGATTCCAAGTGCTCCTGTTCATTCACTTCACAAAACCACACAAGAGCCAATAATGGAGCATGGGCACATCCCAGTTATATCAGTCAGTGGAGAAAGACAAGGAGTATGAGACAAACAGAAAATAATCCTTGATTTAGACCTTAAGATACTTAGAAATAATTGATGTCATGAGTGCACACTGGGAGCAGCTGACTGGAACCAGTTCTTTAGGAAGGGATCTTTGGGTAATGGGAATATTTGTATGACTCCATTACAATGTGTCCTTGCTCCAAAATTGAATAAAGTAAAAAATGAGGACATGGGACAGATTTATTTGGGTTTCCTTGGCCTTCCTTTCCTAAAGTCTTCCTAGTGGCTCTGTGGGTTTATTGTCAGTGAAAGCTGAAATGAATCACTCACAATCAGAGCAGGAGGCAATAATGTCACGGCAGTGGAAAGGCAAACATCACCCAGGAAATATAAAGATGAATTCCAAGTGCATTTCTCCACTCAGGCAGCATTAATCCACAGCTGAACAACTGCAGAATATCCTGGGAAAATACAGCTGAGGACAAGAATGGTCAGAGGGCTGGAAACTCCTGAGAAATGACTGGAGGAAATGGGAAATTTAAGGAGAAGGCTGAAATGATTTTTAAGAGTCCTCAGCTATGTTTGCTGGAGGAAGGAGAATTCGCTTTCCTATATGCACAGAGCCAGAACAAAAAGGGATCTAGAATGAGAAAGATACAGATGAGACACCAGAGAGATAAGTTCCCTACTCATTGTGGACTCTGTTTTCATCGGTCTGATGACTTAGACTTAATTAGACTTGACCACTGGAAATGTGGTGAGAATTAGTCAGGTTGAGTGGACAGAAATAAATGTTGTGATTTCATAAGCACAAATTCTTCATCTTTAATCAGGAGCAGAAAGAAACTGCAGGGAACAGGCAGAACCTGCAATGATCAGGAAGCAAAGAGGAGACTCCACCTCAAGTTTGGCCCATATGATGTATTTAAGAGTATAAACCACCTGTTGGGCATTATGTGCACAGTGAACTCCTAATTGAAGGAAACATTTACTAAATAAATGCAAATGCTGTTGGGTAGAAAACCAATGTGCTGCTGGTCAATGTGTTCATTCTACAGGCTGAGTGAGAATAATGTTTTGTCTTAATGTATTTTGGTCGAAAGGGTAAAATTTTCTTCAGTGGTTGTTTTCCCTTGGTTGAATGACAGAAAAGACCTTGCAACACGCTGTCAAAGTATTTCAAGTCTCATTTAGCACTTGGTCTGTACCTGTTGTCACGGAAAAGTGCCACTTCTGGACAGTGGATTTTCTAAATCAAGAATGAAATTACAAGATTATATCAAATGAAATAGATTTTTACGTGCTTGACTTTTGAATAATGGCAGTAACTTTGAATTTTGATTCTCGTATTCCTTGTAAATGATAAAAATATACAAATACATATGTTTTAGTAGTAGGATGGCAGGATTCTGGTGGCTTTACCTTTGTTTTCTATCCATATAAATATAAAATCTGGTTTTCCACTCCCCTATTCAAGCATTTCAACCATTTGAAATCAGAGGAGCAAACCCATGGTTTGCACTGAAGAAACTACAGTAATTCAGTGGAGAGTATCAATAGTTATAAAAAAAATAAACTATCTGACAGCATCCATTCTATCCCTGTAAAACTTGAAAAAGCTCGGGGAAGTTGGCAGAAATCTTTCCTTAGACCTCAAAGGCATATGAACAAAAAAAAAAATATATAATGATTGTCTGGCATGACTGTGAATGTAGGCACATTTATATCTTGCAGCAACAAAGCACAAAACCTAAAAAAAGCCTCCTGCCTACTCTAAAAGACATTTTTAATGAAGTTGATCATCAGCACTGGAAGTCTCCTGTCCAGTAACAATTAAGAAAAAATTACAGCAGAAGGAGTGACTTACAGTGTTGCAACAAAAGAACATGATATGATCTCTCTCTCCCACTGTCTTCGCAACAGAAAAAATATAATGAGCTACACAGAATATTTGTAGATTTTCTATTCTTTGTGCAAAATATGTGGCACTCAGTAAGTGGCAGTGACAGTCTGAAAATTTCCTTTTATGCCACACATGATCTTTGTAATTTGTGAGCCATTGCTCAAGCTCCTTTTTTAAGGCTTTTCAGTTATTCCTAGTTCAAATCCAACCCAACTGAACCACTGGCACGTTTTTGTGGTTCTAAGCTTTGCTAACAGCTTTTTTATTGCAAGGAAGGAAAATTCCGAGATTCACTTCTAAAAATCCCTGCACATGGAAACCTTTGCTGGAGAACAACAACAAACAGTGGAACGACTCATGGAGGTTGGATAATCTTTAATGTCCCTTCCAACCCAAACCATGGTGCGATTCCATGAAATGGTTCATTGATAAAACACACCTGCTTTCTTCCACATCCTCATCCCCTGGGACAATATTCCTGCCTTTCTGAAAACCCCTTCAGGAGTCAGTGGGAGTTTGGATGCCTTCAGACTGGTGGGCTGACCCTTCACTGACTTTTTGGTTTTATAGCCTCTCCAAACACTTTATTTCCATGTGCCAGGCTTTTTCCACTATTTGAAATGTTAATTCCGTTAATAAATGGATGATCCACATGTGCATTACATGACATAAGTAGGAGATTAGTGATTGTTAAAAAGAATTTTAAGACAGGGTAGCTGAAAACAAATAGCTTAGTTTTAATTCTAATTGATGGAATCCATTACCAGCCAGGGTACAACTCCTACCCATGGCTGCTTCTAATTAGCAGTCTGCCTAATTAAAAAAAGAGAGAAGACAAAAAATAGTTTGTTGGTGTTCATATAAACAGCTCAACTCTCCTCCTGTTGATGTCTATCCCACTGTCACACACGCCTCACTGAGAGCAATGGCCAGAACCTCTGGAAAGTGGATTTTTGCTCTCAGTTTTCCTTTTTTAGTCAGGAAATTATGACCAGCACATGCTTGGTCTGGAGACAGGTTAAAACTAATCCTCCACAGCCATGGGCAAGCTCTGCCCTCTCAGACACGGCTGGGAAGTGTCACCATGGCCTGGGTTTGACCTTCTTGTTGAAACACTTGGAGGTGTCCCAGTGCAATGATGATTTTCCTGGGAATCTTCCTCGCAGGGTCTGCAGTCCATCTATGCTGAGTGGCACAAATGAAATGTGGGAATGGAAAACTTCAAATATTTAAAACACAGCTTTTTTAAATTCTTGTTAATGGAAAATAATGATGGGTGGATTTCCCACCCTATCTGGAGGGAAACTAAAAGAGAATGTAAAGACTGTTTTCTTTCTGTGGTTGCTGGGCTGTCACAGCATCATTAAGCATGAAAAGGAGATCATTGAGTCCAACCATGAACCAAACAGTAAAGCATGGAAGGTCCTGAGTTTAAAATCATCTTCTAGAAATGAAATGAGTATTGTTTGAATTCCTAACCTTGTATTTCAGGCAGAAACAAACCCACAGTGATTCATACAGGCCTTTAAATACATCCTAACTTGGGGCATTATTTAGACAAGTTGACTTCAGGCTAAGCTAAGCCAACCCAGGGCTTGTAGGACAAATGATCTTACCACACTTCCATCGTTGTCATGATTGACCCTTCTTCCCTGTGTACCCTCAGGCATAGGGTGTGATTCCTGTGCAGGGCCAGGAGTTGGACTCAATGATCCTTGTGGGTTCCTTCCAACTCAGCACATTCTGGAATTCTGTGCTCGTATCCAGAAGGTTGGAAGCTCAGGAACTGTCTGACCTGGATACACGACCACAACCACACTTCCTGCAGCTTTTGCTCCAGAGCTTTGTAGAAGTTTTCTCACAGTGAGTATTAAATTCGTTTCACTATTATATTCTGATCCATCAGCAAGGGCAAGGATTTAACATTCCTGCAGTTCATCAGCGATTAATCACAGCTCAGGTGACAGGAATGAATTATCTCTCTGCTTCCCTGAAATGACCCAGCAATAAAGTGGCTCCAGTGATTCCTGGCCTGGCCATGGACACAGTCCCAGCCAGGTGACCACTCTGATGAACAGCTGGGCCACTACAACAGGATCAGGTGCTTTGCATCCAAACTGTATCCAACATGCACATAAGATTGGGTTTTAAAATACCTTGGAGAGCTTATAAACATCTGGACACTCCTGCTTCCTGCTTTTTTTTCTTTTTTAATTAATCGTGATTAATGAAGAAGCAAGAAAAGCACCTGCATTCAGTACCTGAATAAAACCAGTAACAAATATATTACTCATCTAGTTTCTTGTTTTCTTCTATTTTCAATCTTATGTTGCTATTTATTATAGTTGAAAAAGCCTTGAACCAAAATTCAGACAGCATTTTCGAGTCTATGGATCAATCAGTGGATTCTGGTAGTAATAATTTTATTTTTCTTCATTCTTTTGGAATAACAAAAGAACAGTTACAAAGGGAACAAGTGACTGTGGTTGAGGTGGATATTCAGTGCCAGGCACATTTGTTGGCTACACAAAGGTTTCCAAACACAACACTGGTGTGATGACATTTTAAAAGGTATGGACATATTTTATACTTATTCTGATAATAAATATAAATATAAATATAAATATAAATATAAATATAAATATAAA
>NW_020897949.1:574499-614138 GCF_003984885.1 Neopelma chrysocephalum
ATAAATATAAATATAAATATAAATATAAATATAAATATAAATATAAATATAAATATAAATATAAATATAAATATAAATATGAATATAAATATGAATCTAAATGAAATTCAAAGTGTGATATCAGAGTATATTGTTTAAATATTTCTGCAGGCACTTTACTTATCCAAATTAAGGCCAATCCTCAATGATTAAATGATATTTAGAAGCAAATTGAGATTAAATTTCCTATTTTCTTCTGCATAAAAACTTCACAGTAATTCACTATTTAGAGCAGAACGGGACGTGCACACACAAATCCAGTCAAAGAAATGCCAGTGCTATTATGTTGTATATAAAAATGTTATTAAATACAAAGTAGGAGTTGGGAAGCAACCCTTTGGTCTAAAGAGACTAAAAACCCAATATGGTTCCTAAAAGGGACCTCAAAATACTGGGAGTTTTGTTTTTGTTTTTGTTTTCAAAATATAGCAAAAAACCAAAACCTTTTCCATAGGAGAAATGGATTTTACAGAAAGTGATTCTAAATTACCACTTTCTTTGGCTCAGTCACCATTTGTAGACCTAAAAATACAATAATCTCTGGTTTTAGGCACACCTTTCCTTGTTTGATATTGTCAGATTGTCACGATCAGTGACAGAAAATGTTCTATAAGGATTCTGTAAGTGTGAGCAATGCTAAAACGAGCACCTAAGGGTGAATTTTACATGGAATTCCTTTCAATCTCCCATCCTGTGTTAGCAGAGGTGACAGGGATCTGTAGGGATGACATTTAAGGAGTCAAAGGAAAGCAGGAACAGGGTTTCCAGCCTGTCACACACAGACTGAAATCGAGGTCAAAAACCTCGCCCCCAGAGAAAATAAAGAAATAAATAGACAGGTGAATGGATAAATAAATAAACCAGTGGCAACCATGTGAAAACACACTGTTATTTGCTGACAGCAAAGAATCCCAATCTGACAGCAGGATTTCATGACCATCAGTTTGATACAGATTAATTTGAGGCCTGGCAACCTCAGAAGAAAAGGAGCCAAAGCAAACACAGATCACAAAGTCTCCGTTAGTGTTGACTTGGAGTCCATCCCGCTCCTAATCCAAGTTTTCCAAGGCCTGGTCCCAGAGAGGTCTTTGCAGGAGGAAGGAGCCCCTCACTCAGCTCAGTGCACCACCAGCTTTTCCCCAGCTCTCCTTTCCTGTGCTCAACCCACTGCTCTGCCCCTCTCCCTCTGCCTTTCCCAAGGGCTCCAGCCCTCCCTGGGATCACCATTCCAGCCTTTAGTGCTTTTTATGGCCCCTCTGTGTGGTTGCTGGTTGTGTTTGATCTGGGACGGACAATAATTGCCACTGGGCTGAATTCAGGGCTCAACAAAAAGGTTTCCTGAGCTCTTTTTCCCTCCCCGTCCCCCTTCAGGGAGGCATCAAAAGAAGGAAACTCTAATAAAAATTGATTTTTATTCTTAAAAGGCTTAAGGTTCTGTGACACAGAAATGTTATAAATGCCCTCTGTGAATGTTTATGTTTTTCTTCGGAATTAAACACATGTTTTTATTAAATGGAATGATTGATTGATTAATTAAAGGCAAAGTTGTATCACAGCAGAATCTAATACCTAGGAGACTTTTCCTACTAAATCTGCATTAGCTTTTTCCTGCCATCAGAACTTTGAAAAGTGCTCTGTTTAATGCTCAGCTATCATCTCCCCCAGAGTGGCAAATGTGCAATAATGGCTTTAAGGCTTAGAGCTGTTGTCAGTATTGAATATTACGGTGCTAAAAGCAAATTAAACTAGAAATGACATTTTTTCTCCTATCCCCAAAGGGGCAAAACCAGAACTATGTTTAAAATAAAAACATAAGAGGTATGAAATGTGGTTGAATTACCTCAATTAAATACTAGGCCCCATTTTTCTTATCAGAATGTTTTCCTAATTGAGATACAGAAGCATTAGCATATCAGTCATTCTTTTGTATCCATCTAAGATGATTTCAGAGCAGGTATATCATGATTCACTGATAACTTCATTACTGAAATGCAACATTTCAAATGACATTGTAGTAATTATGTGACAATAAACTGAAATGTTTGCAAAAATTGCCGTTAGCTGTGTTTCTTCCACAATCTCTATTAATAAGATGCTGAAATATGAAATTGTTATTGTCTGACTCTTAAACACATGATTGACATTCTTGCTCCTACTGATCTTGCTGGTTCATTCTACTTGTTTTGGCTTTCAGTACTTGATATAATTCTGCATTAATGTTGTTCTGTGTTTCTGGCAGGTTTCTCTCTGCCCAGCAGTGACCTCTCTCCTTGACTTGTGGGGACATTTATTTTAAAGGCTCAAATTTCACTGGAATTAGCTGATCAGTCACTGGTAAAACAGCATCCTTAAATGGACTACAGCAACCTGGAAAAGCTTTCTTCGGTCAACATGTAGAAAAAATCCAGTAAAATTGGAGTTGTTTATGGAAGTGTTACTTTAAGGTCATGTTACAACTAAGACCTCTTGGGTGAGTGATATCATGGCAGCTTCTGTTCTCACTTCCAAGTTTTCATCTTCATCCTCCCACAACACTGTTGTCTGAAAAAAAAAGGACCTCAAATCTCCGCCCCCCGTGGTGTGGAAATGCTGGGCTGTGTTGGACCCACACAGCAAAGTGTTGGGAGCGGGGGGGTCAGTGAGAAGGGACTTTGAGCTGCCCCAGGGCAGAGCCAGAACCAGCAGCTCCACCAGGCCCCAACCCTGGCCAAAGCTGAGCCCCTCTGACCCTGGTGGGACCTCTGAGATTGTGGATTTAGGGCTAAAACTGCTGCACAGCAGCTGGGGGGAGAAGCTCCCCGTGGGCAGCACTGACAGCATCTTGAGATGGCTTATATTGCTTTTTCCTCCTCATTGAGCTGGTTGAGGGCACCAAGGCAGGAGAAAGCTTGGGAAATACCAGTTTCTTTTCCTGGGGTCACTGTCTGCCTGAACAGCTCCCGGAGCAGTCAGGGGACAATGCTGAGGGTGTTCAGAGTGTGGAGATGCTGCAGCATCACCCAGGCCAGGAGTCTGTTGGTGCCGGTCAGTTCAAGCTGAAATTGTTGTGAAAACACAAAAATGTGAGTAATGTTTGAAACACCAGAGAGAAAGGAAAGGAAACACTGTGAGCAATGGGATTTCCAACCTGGGTATGAAGGAGAAAAGTGCAGTGTAGCCTCCAGCAGAAAGTTCCAGCTGACACCAGCACACTGGTGTGTCCTGCCCTGACTCCTCCAGAAGTCCCAGATCTGTTCCAGACTCCTGTGGAGCTGAAAGAAATGAAATCATAAATAATTTTGTTCTGTCACAGGGAATAAAACCCAAGGAAGCCTGGATCTCACCAGACTTCCCCCAACACCTTCAAACCCAGTAATGGTGAGCAAATGTCTCAACTCTGATTTCATTAATGAAACTTTTGCTGTCTGCTTCTGTCTTTAACCCCAAAGCACCAGTATTCCTGTCTCTTAAGCTTAAGCTTATTCCTTGGCTTTAACTTCAGTGAAGGAAACTTAAAGCTCTGGTTACATAATTTGCCAGGCAGCTCAAGTTATTTAGAAGGCATTAAAAGGATAATGAACTTAAAGAAAAGTGTTTAAAAGTATTTGGATATTTATTTAAAAATAGATTCCTGCAGGTACAACAATCATTACCTTCTTTTATCTTATATTTTTGCTAATAAAATATGCTAAATCTGAATAAATAAAAAGATGATACTTAAGGTTTTGCTCTATTTAAGCCAAATGTAGAAGCTTGTACCTTGAACATTGTGGTTATAATTCAGGATTGAACTAAGAGTACCAGCCTTTCATTCTTTGCAGGATAGTTAATTTTTCTATAAATAAATTTCAGTAAAAATGACAGAAGTGACCTCAAGACAGAAAAAAATCAAAAAAACAACAAACTTTTTATGCTCTGGAAGGGAAAGGAAAATCAAGACTTTTTCCCTGTAATTTTTAATTTCTATTTTTTCAGTCTTCTTTTAAAGTGATAATTGGATTTAACACATTCCTCTTGCACAAACACAGGGAAAAATAACCACAATAAAAAGCTGTGTAAAGGAATTGTGTTTTTTTTTTTCAATGAAGAAGGAACAGCCTGACTTGTCCTCAGATTTAATTTTCGTTTTAGAGAGAGAATTATTCTAGACTCGGATTTGGAATGTCCTGGGCTGCCTGGCTGCCTCCAAACCTACTTAAGACCCAGCAAGAAAACCTTCTGTATAGGATGGGGAGCACAGTCTGGTCTCCCTTTGGCCACAACTCCTTTGGAATTTCTCCTCTCTTCCGTGGTAACACGGGGTTAGGAATCTGGGAATGGGATTCCAGGGGCTCTAGTAGTCCATATATGGAGCTATTTGGGTTTAGACTTGAAGCAGAACTATGAGGAAATCTGCAGCTTTTCCTCTTGGCTCCCCACTGAGGTCAACATTTAAAAAAACTGTTGGAATTTTACAACCACTTGTTATTGCAGTTTAAAAGAATTCCTTGTGGTTATTGTTGTAGTAGCTCAGAGATTCACCCAAAGACCGAAAGATACTCCCTGAATTTCTTTCCAGTCTTTATCAGCTGGGAATAAAAGAACACTAAATGCACTTTAAGCACCACTGCAGTTTGCCAGATATTGGCATCCTTCCAGGCACTTGCTGGAGGTGTTTGTAATAAAGATGGATTATCACCTCCTCATATTCCTTCTGTCTTTCTGAGGACTGTTAATACAAACAGATGCACCTGGACACTGCAATGAATTAAGTGGTATTTTTTATTACAACTCCCTTAAATTAGATCCTGCAGAGCAGGTCCTTGAAAGAAATGAAAACACAGTAAAAAAAAGAAATTAAAACTATATGATGCAGACATAATTTGAGATGGATTTAAGATGTTTATTTTATCCAAGGAAAGCATTAGGGCTGGGCTAAACCCACTGTCTGGGAATCAGCTGGAATCTTATGGGTTTCTTACTTTAATTCACCATTATTATTATAACTAAACTATTTTTGAAAGGGCAAACTCGTTCATCATATAGTTCACATTTCTCTGATTTTCTTCAGATTTTGGATGAAATCTGTGAAAATACAACAGTGCTAGGATATCATGTAGTTCATGATATATTGTGGAAACTCATGATAAAAAGCACATTCTCCATAACCCCAAGGACCAAAAGGCCATGAATGTGCCCCAAAGTCCAGATGAACCCTGAAAGTGGCAGTAGAGCACCACAACAATAAACACCAAAGCTCTGCCTCCCACCTTGCTCTGATAATATTGAACATTTTCTATCAAAACCTTTAATTTAAGGGCTGCTGTGACTTCCTAAATCCATAAAAGCCCCGTGGATATTTGCTCTACAGAAACAAAAGGCACCAGACAACATTCAGTAATAGAGGCATAAAATTCAGAAATGACTAAACTTTTGGGTTTATATCTTCTGAATACTTAATTTTGATTTTATCTTAGCAAATAACAGTATTGCTCTGGGTGAAATTAGAAGAACTGTCTCTGCCCAAAAGTGTGGGTATTTTTGGGAAGGTTTTTTTGGTTGAGTTGGCAATTTCAGATAACAGTCTTGGTAATGAAAATGTGGAAATTACTTTAACAGCCCAAATGGCACCACTGCAAAACTGCAGCATAAAAATTCAGACTCTGTTAGAGCTTATAAGCTTGGCTTAAATAGGGCAAAACCTTACTTAAGTATCATCTTTTCGTTTGTTCAGATTCAGCATATTTTACAAATAGAAATATAATGTAAAAAACGTAATGATTGTTGGGCGCTGACTCCTTCCCTTTCTTTACATTAAAAATAGACTGTTAAATGGAGCATTTACTCAAAAACATCTCGAAGCAACTGTGGAATAACACAACCACCCATAAAGTAACACATTATCAGAATTTTAATGACCTTGATTTTCTTCTTCCCAAAGTCTCCTGCATAAAGAGATCACTCTGTAGAGTGACTGCGCTCACTGAAAACCAAAATCTTGGTATTTACTTTAATTATTTTTAGATGCTTTTAAAAAAAATACAAAACACACAAGAAATAATAAAAAACAAAACAAAACAAAACAAAAACCACCGACAAAACTCAACAACTAGAAACCAAAATGAGACATAAATGATTCCTTTTTCTCAAAGGTACGTCTGTACTTTCCATTCTGGCTGTGACCAACAAAGCCATGAGCTCGGAAAATGGGCTCATTCCCATTGCAAAGGGGACTTCAGGGACTTCTGAATCCCAAATGAGTCTGGAACTGAGTTCCTAAAACACAGGAGCTGACAAATCCTTGCTCTGACCTGTGACATTTCACACTTTTCTGCAGCATAATCTCACTTTCCTCATGGTCAGCGTTGTGATACTTCATGTTATCATAAAACCTTTCTGGTAATCAAAAAATTGTTCTGCAGTAAATCCCATGTCTTAATGTAAGATAGAAATCAATCACCATTATCACCTCACATTGGATGTACTGGAGTCAAAAAACAGCTTCACATCACTGTTTTAATATAATTGTGGTGAATTACAGAGAGACAGAAAGTGAGAGACAGAGCAAGAGGTGGACAGAAAATGAGAGAGCAAAAAAAAGGCAATGATTTTTATGTTAGAGAGCCACTTGTGGAGTAACATCCCAGCTCTATTGTACAGAAAAATCTGGAAAAACAAGGTTCTGAAACATGGGAAGGAAAGGGAGGCTGAGGAACCATTTTAAAAATATTCTGATATTTTCCCTGATGTGATTAAACTGCTAGTGTGAGTGTGTAAGTGTGCTGCAATATCCTGTTTGAGCTTAGCCAGTATTCCTGGAGCTCAGGGATAGTGTTTCCCTCTCCTTTTCAGTCTCTGAATGCAGCACAGACTCTTTCCAACACAGAAAATGCCAACCAGCCTTACAAGAATGTTGTGAAGAGCCACACAACGAACCAGGGCAGTGCTGAAGGTTGGACTTGGTGATCTTGGAGATCTTTTCCACCCTTAATGATTCCATGATTCTCTGTCTTTAGAGATACGTTTCGTTCAGGTCTGTTCAGCTGGAGCAGAGGAGACTGAGGAGAGACCTCCCTGCAGTTCCAATGCCTGGGCAGGGGCAGAGGAGGGGCAGGGACTGAGCTCTGCTCTGGGGGGACCAGGGACAGCAGCCAGGGAATGGCTGGAGCTGTGTCAGGGCAGGGTCAGGTTGGATCTCAGGCAAAGGTTCTTCCCCCAGAGGCTGGTTGGGCACTGCCCAGGCTCCCCAGGGCAGTGGGCACAGCCCCAAGGCTGCCAGAGCTCCAGGAGGGTTTGGATGATCCTCTGGGGCACAGGGGGTGACTCTTGGGGATGGGCCTGTGCAGGGCTGAGGGTTGGACTGGATGATCCTTTTGGGTCCCTTCCAACTCAGCATGGTCTGGGATTCTTATTAACAAACAACAAACCCCGAGGATTTACTGAAGTCAGGATACAGCTCTAACACTGTTCCTCGTTAGGGATAAATTCACCCAACAGTTAAAATTTTCATGGAACAGACTGAAAAAGTAACATCTCTGGTAACAAATTGCTACCTGTGCCCAGAGAAGCTGTGGCTGCCCCTGGATCCCTGGAAGTGCCCAAGGCCAGGTTGGACGGGGCTTGGAGCAACCTGGGCTGGTGGAAGGTGTCCCTGCCCATGGCAGGGGGTGGCACTGGGTGAGTTTAAGGTCCCTTCCAACCCAAATCATTCTGTGTTTCTACAATTTTGTGCAGATGATAGAGAGAAAAGGCTCAGTGGAGATAAGAATAACTCGAGATATTTGCTGGAGCCCTGTGCAGGCAGATCTCAGTGTGGGGGGCAGTTTGTCTCCTTCTACCTTTTATAATCTCCTGGAGCAAGAACAGATGGGCAAAAAAGTGAGGAAGGAGAAACCAACAGAGGGATTAAGGGAGCAGGTGAACAAAAGCAACCCAGAACAAACTTCTGATGGAAAAGACAGAAACCTGAAAGTTTCTGAGTGGTTCAGAGAGTACTTAAGGCTATGAGAAAATATATTCTCTCCTGCTTTGTAATCCATCTTTGATAAAACAATAGATTAGTACCCTCAGGGATAGACTTTACATTGTATATCCTGGTAGCCATTAGCAGTCCATGTATCTTATTTGATTGTCAGCAGCATTCTGGAAGACACATTCTGAAGGCTTTGCAGGCATTAATGTAATACCAGGATATTTCTGCACAGAACCTGATAAATAGACACAAGAAATTTCTTTCCAGTGTAAACAGAGCAGCAGAACTCGCAGTAAAATATCCAGTATTTCCAATGTCATCATATCTCCACTCTGCTCTGGTACTTTGGGTACCATCAGGCTGAGAAAACACATCATAGCATCCCAGGATGGTTTGGGTTGGAAGGGACCTTGAGGACCATCTCATTCCACCCCCTGCCATGGGCAGGGACACCTTCCACCAGCCCAGGTTGCTCCAAGCCCCGTCCAACCTGGTCTTGGACACTTCCAGGGATCCAGGGGCAGCCACAGCTTCTCTGGGCAACCTGTGCCAGGGCCTCCCCACCCTCACAGCCAACAATTCCTTGTGTTCATATAGAATTTTGGTGAAAGGCAGGAATTGGCAGGTCATTTATTGATTTCCGTTCCCTTTATTTGTTAATAGTCAGCTGTGAATTTCTGTGTTTGACCAACTTATCTTAATAATCACACTCAACTGGAATTTTTGCAGCTGAGATGTAGGAAAGAATATCTACTCAGAGCTCTGTCAAGTTTGGTTTTATGCACCTCATTTTTTTTTCTTTTCCACGGTTATAATGAAAAAAATCATAATATTGTGAACCAGTTATCTGCAGGGAAAAAAAGGAATAACTGGATCAAGTCAATCAAACATTAGATTTATACAGGTACAAAAACTTCTAACTTTTTTCCTTTTATTTGTTATAAGGAACAGTGATTATCAGAGAATCCCTGACTGGTTTGGATTGGAAGGGGCCAGGGATTGGACTCAATGATCCTTGTGGGTCCCTTCTAGCTCAGAATATTCTATTATTCTGTGATTTTCCAGCAATCAGAAAGAGGGAGGTTTTGAATCAGCAGCTTACAAAGGAAAAGGGTAAGAATGAAACCTGAGAGCAAAAATAATCTTTGCAATATGGGAGAAATGGCCATCAACAGCTTCCAAAACATCAAGACATTCTCACCAAATAAATGGAAAGGGAAAAAAAGGCAATAAATGGGATTATTGAACAATATTACTGAATAATAACCCCGTTATTCACCCAGGGAGGGTCACAAGACACACCAGTTTCTGAGCCACCTTTGTCAGGCTGTAGCTGTGGATATCTCATTGTATCTCTCTTTCCTTTTTTCACCAGGTAAACTGATGTCATTTGGACAGATTGTGTCCTAAAAGAAACCAAGGGATGTATTTCCAAACTGCTTCCAAGGGAAACTCTTTTAACACACAGGGCAAAATAGCCAAGGAGGCCCATCAACCTACAGCTCACCCCTGCAAGGTCTGGGCAGCTCCAAATCTCTGCCCAGTCCTGGCAGGTTTATGTTTATTGCTATTATTTTAGAGGTATTGAGGGAGTACAGGTGCAAAGGAGAAATGTCAGATTATACACATAAACTGAGGGTCAATTTTTTGCCAATGGCTCTTAAATAACAGAGTATAAACCCATTAATCCTGTTCTCATTTTATCTTAAGTGCTGAGTGCTTAACTGAGACTGATCCCTCCCAGGTGGAGATAATGTCCATGGGATTTCAAGTAACAAAACCCTCATATTACAGTAAATTAAATTTGTATAGCTGGACATTAGTGGATTATTTTATTACCCTAAGCACAGCAGATATTTAGTCCACTTTCTGAAATACATTATTATATAGTCACTGGTTATATCCATTGCAGAAATATTCCCCCAGGAGCCACATTCCTCGTGCAAGTTAGACCAGGATCTCTCTTCCTCCTTGTGCAGTAGCTGAATGAAGCTGAAGCTGGAGTTGCCACATGAACAGTCCTCCAGGTGAAGGGATCTCTTAATTGCTGCCCAAATTGGAGTGGATTTCTTTATTAATTTGTTTCACGCAGGCAAAGGAGACAAATCTGGAGAAGGTGGGAGATTTTTAGGGCAATGAAGCTCCTTTTTGTTCTCCACTGGCACAAAGATGGGCCTGTTTTGAAGGAAATGTATTAGGTCAGCAGACAGATGCTTTAGGACAGAGGCTTTTGAATGACATGGTGTTTGTGTCTTGCTGCTCTCTGTGTAACCTGCTCTTAAACTGGAACAGAAGGATCAGCTCCTTGAGGAATTCCTTTCAAATATGTGTTTGAGTGAGGATAGAGCTAAATGGTTTCTCTCTGGATTCCCATCCACTCATTCTATAAGAAGAGCATCAAGCATAGCTGTGGGATCTGATCCAAAATCAGTTTTATGGTAATCCAGGGCAAGCTGTAGAGATGTTCTTAACTATATGGACAGGTCATTTTTCATCCAGTCCTTCAGTTACTGCACAGTCACTCTTAGGCCTCCCCAGCATGAGCTGCACCTACAGAACCAATGGAAAATGGAACCGAGGGGGTTTTACCTCTTCTTTGGAAGCTTTTTTCCTTGTTTTACTAATTTATTCCAGTCCAGCTCTCCCACCTCCCTGTGGCCTTTGGCAGGTTGTGATAACACGAAGGAACAAGGCAAGGAGAGGAACACCAATGACCTGACAGTGCCAAGGGAGTATCTGGAGCCTCCTGCTCCCATTTTTTTTCTTTTCACAGCTATAATGAAAAAAAATCATAATATTGTGAACCAGTTATCTGCAGGAAAAAAGGAATAGCTGGATAAAGTCAATCAAACATTAGCCTCCAGTTTTTATACTGTCACAAAAAAAATCACTTCAAATGTTGTATTATGATATATTTTTGTCTTTCCCCCTTTCCCTGTTTCTCAGCCAGGCTGGCTGACCAATATTTCAGCAAGGATTTAAGGATTTGAGGTTATTTTACATAAAACTGTAATTATAAATCCACCAGAAATGTGGGCTTTTCAGACAAAAGAAACACATAAGCTGGAAAGCAAAAATGGAGATAAGTCTGTGCAGAGCTGACAAAAGGAAAGAGAGGATGGAGCTTGTTGCAGCTCCTTCTATCACAGGGGTAAAAACGATAAGGAATGAGTGAGGCTCAGCTGTCAGGAGCATTCCTGAAACACTGACAAGCTCCTTTAATGGGGTGGATCCCAATCCCCTCTGTTTGCAGCACAGAGGATTCCTGGGATATCTGACAGCTGGATCAGTGGAAGCAGGGCTGAGGGAAAGGAATGGGATGCAGAACCATCCTGCCCATTTTCACACCTCAGCATTGGTTTAAAAGGCTTCTGACAGCAGCTCATCAGAGGAAAAAAGAGCATAAAGCAGAATTATGAACCCCAGCACCACCAGTGGCCACGTCAAAGAAAGTGTGACCCCAAAACCAGCTGGGGTGCAATTTGTGATGGAAACAGAGGGACAGGGATCTCCTGTGCAGGGCAAAATTAAGTCATCTTTAACAGGAATTCTAAGCTTGTTACTGATTTTCAAGGATCAGGCTGAACATGAACACAAATTACTAATACAGATGGGTTCATTGATAAGCTTTTCCTATTAAAAATATGTGTTTTGAAGCAAAGATTACCCTATAAACACATTTAAGGAAAAATATAATCGATGAAAAATATATATAAGCACAGTGCTGGCACAATTAAAGAGTCATATTAACTAGCTTTAAATATATTTAGACTGGAGCTTAATAAAGGACTTTTACCACCTTGAGGAGGCTTTTAAAGAACCTTCCAGTGTATCATATATTTTGGAAGTACATATAGTGTTTTATTCATTTGAGAGAGGTCTGTAGAACATGGGGACCTATTCAGTGACTGAGAAGGCATCTTTTCCTCCTGCACTTTTAAGAAATTAGGAGAGAAAATTGATTGTGTTCAATGTTATCCTTGTTTATGCAGCTTTCTTTATGTGAAAGTCGTTAAACAGGTGCACCAAAGTCTGTAGCCTATATTTTAATAGCTTTTTAAAAAATGCTATATAGTATATGTTGCATTATTTCTGACTGTTCATCTAATCTTTAGTTTTATTTGGGCGACACTTTCTCGATTTTTTTTGTTCACTGGTTTTTGTCACACCTCAGAAGACTGAAAATCCTGTGGTGAGTGTTACTGACCTGAAGAACACAAAGAAGCTTTCACAAAATCTTGAGATAGGTCATTTTGATAAGACTGTGTAACTTCAGGGATAATCTTCATAATGAGCAACAATATTTTGTAAATGTGTGAGCAGAGTTACCATTGTTTGTATCAAAACCAGCATAACCAGTGCTCCTTCACATTATTTTTAAGTGACAGTTTCTGAAATATTCATTTTTAACATTATTATATAGAAGCTATTAAAAACTTTTCCAGTATTAAATGTTTCATTACCATAAGCTTATGTTTTCCTCACTTCCTCCAGCATTCCTGGATTACTCATTCATTATATGGACTTTTTGCTTGCATAAGTTACATGACTTCATTAAAAATAGAGAAACAACTGAATGGCCACACTCCTCTCTAATGATATTAATCTAGAAATGCAAGATAATTGTAACTGTACAAAGCCTTTTCACACTCTACTGATCCTTTTTGTCCTCTCTCCTTTCTATTTTCTCACACTCATTTCTCAGACATCAAATTTGATCCTTTCCTTCCCTGCCTTTTGCTGTTCCACTAAACACTCCATAACAGGTTTTCTACATCTCCAGCATCCCTTAAAGCAGCCCATCATTTGTTTTTTACCTGATCCCATCAAACATCCCATGGCAAGTTCACTCTTTTCCATAATACTTTGGGTTTCCCTTTCTTACCAGCTGCAAAGATCTGTCTGAAAACCTCCAAGATGGGGCTTGGAGCAACTGGGATAGTGAAGGTGTCCATGCCCTTGGTGGGGGGGAATGAGATGAGCTTTAAGGTGCTTTCCAACCCAAACCAGTCTGGGATTCTGTGATTCCACAAAGATACCAAGAAGTCCCTCCCACTCCCTGTCCATCAGGACCTGAGGGAGAGCTCAGATCTCCAATATTGTCTCCATTGTTCTCCTCTTGCTCACAGTTTGTGCATCTCAATGTCATTTCTTGCCTCCTTTGTCCCAGCTGCTGAGCAGAGATCTCCCAAACCAGTGCATTCCCAATATCCACAGGGCCTTTCCATTGCACATCTCTTACCTTCCTCCTGTCCCTCAGAGCCTTAAACAGATGAGAGACTGAAAAAATGAGAAAGGTTGTGGACTCCCCACCCCTGGAAGTGTCCAAGGCCAGGTTGGAGCAACCTGGCAGGGGTGTGGCACTGGATGAGTTTTAAGGTCCCTTCCAACCCAAACCAGTCTGGGATTCTGTGCCTCTATGAAAGCAAAATCCTGGATATATTTTGTGATAAAGTTTTTCAAGAGGGTCTTTATTCGTAACAGAAGGGTTGATAGTTGGATTCCATGGTTGGATTCCATGGTTAGATTCCATGATCAGATTCCATGATCATAAAGATCCCTCCCAACTTGAACGATTCCATGATCCTTTGATTATTAACCTTAAGAAAGAGAGGCAGAATTGTGCAATACAATAAAAATGTTATATTCTACTTGATACCTCATTTATACTGAGCATTTATACTGAGGTATAAATATCTAAAATATGTTTTTCTTATAAATATATAAAAACATATTTTTCAGTTTTTAACCATAATCTGAGCAGCTCCATTGAAGAATAATCTGAAGGCACCACCAACCTTTGGGAGAGACTCTTTGGTTCTTACCTTGCAGCTCACAGAGCACAAAGCACTTTAAATAGTTCCAGTGAATCCTCCTTGTAAAACCTTTATTCCCCCCCCCCCTTAAGGAAGGGGGAAACATTTAATTTCAACATAAACTATCTTTTTCTTTTAGATAATAATCATAAATGAGGAGCTGGTAGAGGAGCACAGGTTGTGTGTTACACATTCAAAATGCCATCAGTGCTTGTTGTTTTGCTGGGTGAATATTTTGTATAGAAATAATGCAGAAACTCTGAGAACTGAGTCCTTCAAACTGAAATGCTGCTGTTCCAGGAAAAAAACCCAATGTGGATTCAAGTTCAAGGGTGTTTATCACCAGTGTACTATTCAAAACCTGGGGTTATTGTTCTCTCTCTATTTCATAATTATGCATTGAAGCAGAAATGTTTTTTGTAGCTGAAAATCCAGCCCAGAAGAATAAAACTGATGACAAGAGATAATTAATTCAGGGGAGCACATAGAGAAACTCATTAAAAGGCAACAGATTGATGACATCTGTTAAAGCATTAAATATATATCCCCAAAGCAATAATGTTTGTCTTTGATCCTTTCCTTTCCAGCCAAATGCAACAGATTTTTTATAGACCTTTAAAACCACCTTTTTTTTCCATTCAGATGAGTAGGAAGTTGACTAAAAGGTCTTGGTGTTTGCTCAGAAATAGGATATATTCGTCTTCCTCATCAACATGAGGATGAGAAAGTTGTAACTCAACAAGTTGGGCTTTAAAACAGTCATTCAAAGTCACAAATTGGGCTGCAGGGAAAGCAGGTCTTTGAAAGGCTTGGGCTGAAATTAATGAATTTCATATTAATGGTGACCTTTTGTCATTGTGAGTACAATCCCTACCAATCTTTCTCTGAAGATTTAATAAAATCTCAGTATTTTCCCGTATCCTTTAAGAATTTATTACTTCTAACTCATTTTGATGTGTTTATACAGTGTTTGTTCAATGCAATATTTGTGCTTTGAAGTTACTTTGAGAATTAAAAAAAATCAAGGGAAATTGGTGTTTTGAAGATTTATATTCACTGAGATTTGGGAGACTGAGAGAGAAAAAATCTGTTGGAGAGTAAAGAACTGGGTTGTGGGAATGGCCATAAAAAACCTGTGGAAAATAGCAGGGGGAAAGTCCCTCTCCCAGAATGTGACAAGTTCAATCCATAACTACAGACATCCCAGGTCAGTCCTATGAAACCCTTTCTGTCAGGAAAGATTTGGAAAACTAGAACAGAGTAAAATTGAGCAAAATGTGTGGAAACCTCCCAAGGATTTGCACATTAGAGCAAGAACAGGGCAAACGATAAAATAGGCTGTCCCTTGCTTATTTTCCTTCAACATAGGGAAATAAATTGCATGTCATGTAAAACCTTTATTGCTAATAATTAGAGTGTAATGAAAGCCTGTGTACCCATCACCTTGCAAACTTTGAAATGTGTTTTCCTAATTAAAATGGCCCTTTAGCACAAAGCGAAACAAGGAAGTTTTGCAGACTGAACATTTTCTAAGTTAAAAACGAGTCCTTCATAAAATTTTTCTGGCATTATCCATATCTTTGTAGGTAGAGGCAAGCAGTGGTCACTACATTTTTTAATAGATAAGAAAAATTAGAATCCCACCAAATTTTTCATGGAAGTAGGGAATACACCTTATGAGGAGATTATTTTAAAGATCTCTCCATTTGTGTTATCAAAACCCAGATGGAGAAATTTCCGTGTAGAGAAGAAAAAAGAGCTGATGGTTAAAGCCAACAAGGTATGTCTGCAAGTTAAATATTTATAAAATTACAAATATTTCATTTGGAATGGACACTTAAAAGCTGGTGGACATGTGTGTGTATAGATATATAAAGAAGAAATCTGTGATGATAACAGATATACAGTCCTTCCCACTACATCTAGTTAGTAGTAAAATTAGGTTTGGTTTTTTTTCCAATGGAAAAGTTGTCCCATTCCTAACAATCTTCCTCAGTATTATATGTGACTGGATGGGATTTAAGGTCCTTCCAACCCAAACTATTCTGTGATTCTCTGTTAAATAAAATAAAGAATGTTTCTGCTGGAGATCTTACAACTGCAGTCATGTAACTCCAACATGAATTTTAATGCCACTTGAAAATACCACACATCAGAAAAAGAACACCTCAGCAGACATTGCCTCATCTGGTGTCAGAACTGGCAATATTTGAGGCAGAACAGGGAGAAATAATCCATAAAGTTTCATCATTATTAGTTCTCATGTGTTGTCAGCAACTGTCACGTTGTGATTCCCATTTTTTAATGTGATGCCATCGTTGATACCCGAGTATCACAGAACAGTGCTACAGGAGAGTGCAAAATGGGGCCATTAAACCTCAAAATGACATTTTTAACAGCAACATCAGAATTTTAATGTCCCCAGATTAGTCTCCTTTGCAGCAGTTTTCAGTGCTGTCTCATCAGAGGCATCACACAGCAATTAGCTTGGCAGTGGCACAGTGCAAATATTCCCTCCCCCTTCATGCCTGTGATGCCACCAGCAGTGTGGTGGTACTTCCTTGGAGCTTTAATTCCCAGGTTCTTTTCTTTTCCCATC
This sequence comes from Neopelma chrysocephalum, assembly GCF_003984885.1. NCBI lineage: Eukaryota > Metazoa > Chordata > Aves > Passeriformes > Pipridae > Neopelma > Neopelma chrysocephalum. The sequence continues at coordinate 590,884 of NW_020897949.1, forward strand.
ACTTGAAGGAAGGCCTCCACTTACTGAAGAAGCAAATTACCCTCCCATTATAATGTAATGATGAAGGAGAGTGGTATTTTCTCACAATAGAAAATCAAATGTAGCTGCCTTTCTGAGCAAGAAAACACTTCACAGCTATTAAAAAATGCAATTAAGCAGAATAAAATTAGCTTCCAGTGGGTATTGTGATAAATAAGAAATTATTGCCACAAAGAAATTTGCTGCTAAAGCTCCTGTTTCTGTCAAATCAGGTTTATTATATATATAGTTTAGTTATAGTTTGGGAAACAGTAGATATGAGTGGAAAAGCATTTGTTCAGGGTGGGAGTCTGATGTCTATAATTCATTCATGAGAGTCACCAACTGTCCCTTGCAAACTTTTGATTAAATTGGTGATTTCAGAACTATTTGAACATGGAACTTGAGCTAAAAGCTGCTCAAGACGATGTTTAATGACAAACAGAATTCTAAGTCAAAGTGGCAGGAAATAAATTTCCCACCAGCAAACCTACTTGTTGTAGTTAAGATTAAAAACGTCATCACTTGGTCATAAATATGTACAGGAAATGTTTCCTTGTCCTTCAAAAAATGTCCAAGCTGTTGAAAGTTCCTATTCCTTAGACAAAAATCTTTGCCAGGTGGTTTGTAAAGAGTTGAGGACATTTTCTGTATTTTTGGTGCTTGACACTTCCAGCTCCACATTCAGATTCAAGAAAGTCTCTCTTTTTTTTCTTGTGCCTGTAATTAATGATTTACACAGCTTGGAACCAAGACCAGAGGCAACTCAGCTGAGAACAATAACGTGACACTGGGGCAAAATAAGGGTTCAAAACCAATGTCCCACCACAGGGAAATGTCCTTTCTTGCCACTGACTGTGGCATCCCAGCCCCTTCTTTTTTTTTGGTGTGAAGCTGAACCCTCAAATTTGGATGCCTGGAATTTTGCAAATCCGTTTCATTACAGGTCACGGTGTAAATTTGGTTTAAAATTTTCCAGTTGAGACATATGTCTTTGTAATTTATTTCTAAAATACTTATTACTTAGTCTGGATGTCCCTCCTTGGCAGCCTCCACCTTGGTGTGTCCCGCATGACTAAGGGGGAGGCAAAAAATCTAATTAAATCTGATTTTAATGGAGTGCTCTGTTTTTAACAACTTTTTATCCCGTGGCTACAACCTTGAGCTGAAGGGATGTCAGTCATATAACCCCTCGTGCTGCAAATGGAAAAGGCCTCTGTTGTCTTGACACTTTTAGACCAGTAAGAACCAGTTCAGAAATGGTGAGCTGGGATCTCCAATACTGGGCTGTGCCTTTCCAGCCACAGCTAAAATCTGTGCCAGTATCTTCTGTACTGGTACAGACTGGGCTGATCAGGTGGCACAGCAAGGAATTCGTTGTGTTCAATGGCCCATTTTGATGGTTGCTGAGAAAATCATATGGGAGCTCGGAAGGGAAAACTCAACCAAGCCAAAACCCCCCCAGACAACAACTCTATATCCAAAAAACTCTCTCATCATTAACACATTTTGTTCAGCAATGAGATGACTTTCTGGTACAAGTGAGAGCATCCCTGAAAGGTTAATTTTCAAAGGTGTTTTCCTATCTGTTTGATTAGTGGGCGTTTAGAGAGAGTTCACAGAACCTGACTGCACAGGGACCATGGAGATATTTCTACCTCAGATGTCACAAAAATATCTATTTGTTCTATTTTATCATCTTTTTACAATTATCAACCCATTTTTCTCTGGCAGTGAATCAGTGGTAGCAATAAACCAAACTGCTCCAGGCAGCAGATGCAATAAAATGCACTTTCTTCCTCCTTAGAGAAAGTGTGAAATCTTCTGTACAGCTTATAAGCACAGGAAGTGCATTTCATTGCACAAGAAATGTAAATATTAATGGAATCATGGAATTGGGAATGGAAAGCCATTGCTAATGTGAGCTTGAGGGGATTTTATTCTGCTGTGGCACCATTTAACAGCCACGTGACTGTGATTAATGCCAGACAATGCCATGGATCAGCCTGAACTGACAACACTCACTGAACAAAAGAATGAAATAAAAAATATTCCCTCGTGCAGAACATTGAATCTGTAGTTTAGAAACACATGTGGAAAATCACAGCTTGTCTCCACAGAAAAGCATGATTTAGTGAATCTGTAAAATTCAGTTTAACTGCAATGAATTCACTATTACATAATAATTTGTGACATTTAGTTAAGTACAGCCAAGTGCATAAATACAAAATTAAAAACATTAGGCTGGGATGAAGTTTTACAGAAAAAAAAGGCACAAGGAACCCCAAAAGATCAGAAAACATGTATAAGATATATATGTTTGTCATCTCTTATTCCTAATAGGCTTTTGACTTAGGAAAAATGAATTTCCTAAAGTCATAATAGTTCTCACCTACCTGTCCTTCCTTTTCTTCTGTGTTCACTTCATATGGAAACACTACTGAATGCATATGATTGTACAGAAAAAAGAGCAGGGTTTTTTTGTGGGGGGAAGAATAAGAAAAGCACTCAAAACCCCTCATATCTGTTGCTTAATGAAATAAAACTTTCTAGTCCATCTGCAGTCCAACATGAACACATTAATGGGCCACGTGAAGATCCTGCATGGTGTTTATAGCACTTTAACCCACTTTTCTCCAACTTTTGATCCATGTGATCCGAAAAATAGTGAAAAAGTTGCAAATGGAATAATTTCAGATGAGTTGTTAACTCTGTTCAATGTTCCTTCCTTCTCCTCCCATCCCTGAGGAAATGGAATGACATGAAACCATTGGGCCCAAACTCTCACCTTGTAAAAAATCTTCTTAGAGTTCAGGAACCAGCAATGGCTAAAGGACATGAAAGAAGGTAAAAAATACACACTGACATTGATATGAACCCAGCTGTGCTCACAAGGTTATGAAAGTGGGGAGGACTTTGGAGCCACTACATTTCCCCCCTTATTAAACAGACTTTCCACTTTTCCTCCTGTTCAGTAGGTAAGAATATTTCAGCCCCAAACGCTCCTGTGTGGGATTATGTATTTCTTCCTTACATCTTTAAAGCCCTTCCATGCCATTATTCTCCTCCTGCTGAAAGCACAACGAACATTCAACTCTGTGTCTTTTTGCCAAGTGGCCTCTCTCTCCTCTTTCCAATAACTCGTTAAACCCACATTTTCCAGGAATCCCTCCTACTTTGTTTTTTGCTGATCATTAATCTCTTCCTGCTTTTCACTGCTTTAAATCCTGTTCAAATCCCCATCCCCTCTCCATCATTTGGTGAAGCTGACTCTTCTTGGAGCTTTGATTAAGGATAAGGTGGAAATCCCTCATCATGTGGAGACTTTGTTTAAACAACCAGGAGGGAAAAAAACCCCAAACAAATAGGTAATTATTCTCCTAAATTAAAAAATTAAAATATTTGGTCAGGGGAATTTACAGAGAGAAGGACCCTTGCTGATGGCTTCCCCACATGGCTTCATGGGGGAATTATTCATTTCTAGTATAATATTTATCACCTATCAAACTAGGAATGATTTGGCATTGCAAACTCTTCAAGAATCCCTTGTAAGTGCATTCATTGGAGCAATAAATTGCTTTACTTCCCAGTTATATTCCCAGGATTTTCCATGCATGTGCTTGTCATTACTGTCAAAGTTTTGCTACAACTTAAAATTTTCATACGAGCAAAAATGTTACAAATTATTTATACAGCTAAAAACTTAATTTTAGCCCTATTAATATCTAGACTGCTTGAAAAAATTACTCAGCTTTTATTTGTGGTTACTATATTAGTAATTAAGTAGTCTATATTAGTTATTAAGACAGGTGACAGGTAAGAAGTCCTGGCAGCTGCCTCTGTGGGGTTACAGTCACCCTTCCAGAGCTCCTCAGAGCCCCAGGGCCACCACTTCATCCTTCCTCCAGGAAAATTCAGTGGGACAGGACAGGGATGTCACCAGGCTCTCCTCTGGGAGGAACTACAATGGTGGTTGTGGTGTTTTCTTCCTCCACAGCCATGGGTCCATTGGATTTAGGCATTTTATTTACGTTCTGCTTCCTTTTCATTGTCCTGCAGCTAAAGTTTGAAATCTGCAGTCCCAATTAATGCAGAGGGATATGATTTGTAACTCAGATAAGATTACAAATATGATTTGGAACCCAGTGCCAGCCTAATTGTGACTGAGTTTTATTGTGTGTGGTATTGGCAGAGCTGAAATAACCCTGGCAATAACCACATGGCCATATGAAAATATTACCACAGCTAAAAAATCCTAAAGCTGACTGAGTTGGAGGCAAGTCCAACACCTGTACTGTCAGGTCAACACAAGCTCTCTTACCTCAGAGAAAAATCAGAATAACCAGGTTCTATCCTATGTGTTATAACCCGTATCACTGTCCTACAGAGACGGTAAGAAAAAGAATTAATACACATGTTCAGAACAACTTCTTTTGACAACATCAATGGGACACCAAAATTTGGATCTGTCTATTTTGCACAGATCCTCTGATATCTTGGACACATAATCCCAACCATACATGACACAGGTACAATAAAAGGTTTAATACTCTGGCCATGTCTGAGCCTCATTTAGGGAAAAGAAGCAGGAAAAACAGGAGGGATTAAACTCATATATCTCAAATACCATGAGTGTAAATGACAAATACCATTGATTTTTAACCCAGACTGGAAACTCGTGTCACCCCTTCACACTGAAAACCAGAATTACTTCTTCCACAGTGTTGTTTCTTCCTTCATTCTGCTTTCATGTGAATAATCTTGTTCACCTGCAACCCTCTCCTCTTTCTGTCCTAGTCTCCTCAGAGCAGGGTCTTAACATTCTCTTCACCCCTATTTAATCACCCTGAACTATCTTTTATGACAAGTTCAACAATGAGATTAGGGTTTGCATATTTGATGGGGTTTATGCTACAATAATGCTAATTATTGGTCAAAATACAGGTTTAGCACACTTTTGTCTGTTATACACTACAGTCTCCCATTCTAATGGCAATTCCCTGTAAACTGTTCCCATACCTCACATACACCCAACAATAGTTACTAAACTGCTGCCAGTGCCAAGATACAAAGATAACACATATTATTGACAACAGGTACATAGTTTCCAAGTTTTCATTCTACAAACTCCTTAAGCTTCTCTTAACATTTTGTCCTACACAGGAAACATTTGCTATAACTCCTTTCTTGGATTTTTCCATCTAAAATGTCCTACTTTACATTGTCCCACCAGCAATCACGAAGCCTGTGTATTTAGAGATGTTTCCAGGCTGTTCCAGCCAGAGCTGAGCATCTCTGAAATTCCAGCTGTGTTTCTTCCAGTGCTTCCCATTCCCTTCTCTCCTTTGTCTCATTTTGTGCCACTTAAATATCATGGTTATTCTGTTCTTTTTACCAGCCTATTAAGAAAGAGAAAATCTCTCTGTTTCTGACCCTGGTGTTCCATTAGTGACCTCCCTCTTTATCAAATCCTCCAAATGCTGAACATTACAAAGCACCTCTACAAACATAATAAGGTTTAAAAGTTTCTTTCACCACTGGAGCTCCATTAGTGGCTCTGCAGAGGAATCATGGTGGGGTTCCTTGGAGCACCAGCTCTGTCCTGGCTGATCCCTCTGGCTGCTCCCCAGCAGTGTTTGGAGCTGCTCCTGAGCTCAGTGGAGGGCCCAGGAGCCTCCCAAGGGGGGTTCATTTTGTGCATCTGCAACATCTGAACCCCCTGTAGGGTCAAGTAGCTGCAAATCAATAAATTTGGTGTGAAACACTAAAACCTCCACATGGGAAATATCTGAAGAACCCTTCATGGGGTGTTGGGCTCTGATCCCCAGAGAAGCTGTGGCTGCCCCTGGATCCCTGGAAGTGTCCAAGGCCAGGTTGGACGGGGCTTGGAGCAACCTGGGCTGGTGGAAGGTGTCCCTGCCCATGGCAGGGGGTGGTGTGATATCTGCCATGGTTTGGGGATGTGCTGGAAAGAAGCAAATGAACAGAACTATTAAATCCTTGCAACAGTTTTGAGGTAGGACACCAGCCAGTGACAGTGATCCAGGGAGAAAACTGCTGGAGCAGTGCCAACAGCAAATCCTCTTGGGGAATATCCACACATGGTTTTCTGAGACCTTTTTAGTGTCTTGGCTGCAGTGGGAACATCTTGTTCAGGGGCCAGGGCACCAGCAGGGGTTGGGCACATGGAATCACAGGATGGTTGGGGGTGGAGAAACCCTCTAAGATCACCAAGTCCAACTGTCAGCCCAGCACCACCTCTGCGTTCAGCACTAACCATATTCCCAAGTGCCACATCCACGTTTTTTGAGTACTTCCAGGTATAGGCACTCCACCACTGCCCTGGGCAGCCCCTTCCAATGCCTGACAATCCTTTCCATGAAGAAATTTTTCCTAATATCCAACCTGAACCTCCCCTGGCACAGCTCGAGGCCATTTCTTCTCATCCTGTTGTTGAACATAAAGCAGTAGGATGTGAATTCCTTGGTCCCCTGGGGCCACAATACTGGTCCTAACTGGGCTGGAGGGGCAGAGCCTGAGCTGGTGTGTGAACTGTGTGAATGCTGGAGAACTGAAACCTTTGACTAGAAATTGTTCTGCACCTGCAGCAACCCAGTCTGCCTCACACGTAAACTTTAAATGAGCTGTTCTTGCAGCTGTTCCCACCACGGCAAAAATAAATATCCTTCTTTAAACAGTGATGGGTCTGACAATTAAGGCAAAAGGAAAATAAAAGTGTGAGAGTTGAAAGGATTAAACAGGTATGTACAGAAGCTGAAAGTTTTAATCAGTGTGAAAATCTCTTCTAGAAAGCTCACGGAGGCACTGCTGGGAAGAGGAATCTGTGGCTTCAGAGTCAATGTGTTTATTATAAACTTTATCTTGACCATCTGCCACCACTAATCAGATACAATTGGCACTTTAAGTTGGAAGGGAAACATGTTCAGGACCTGAGATCCCTCCTGGATGGCAAGAATCTAAAAGTTTATCTGCACACAACACCTGATTTGAATTTATTTACCTGGGAGGAGAACAAGATTAAGGATGAGGCATCTGCTCCTGCAAACCACGGGGTTGGTTTGATTATTCACATGGGAACCAAACTCTTCTGGTAAAAACACCCAGGGAAACAAATTCAGATTGTGTTGAATAAGGAGGTTCTTTCCTAATCAGCATATTGTGATCATTGCTGGAGAGAGCCCAGAGGAGGCACCAGGGTGAGCAGAGGATGGAGCAGCTCTGCTGGGAGGAAAGGGGAGGGAATTGGGATTGTTCAGCCTGGAGAGGAGAAGCTTTGGGGTGACCTGATTGTGGCCTCCCAGTGCCTGAAGGGGCTCCAAGAAAGATGGAGAGAGAATATTGACAAGGGATGGAGGGACAGGATCAAGGGAATGGCTTCAAACTGGCAGAGGGCAGGAATAGATGGGATATTGGGAAGGAATTGTTGTCTGTGAGGGTGGGGAGGCCCTGGCACAGGTTGCCCAGAGAAGCTGTGGCTGCCCCTGGATCCCTGGAAGTGTCCAAGGCCAGGTTGGACGGGGCTTGGAGCAACCTGGGCTAGTGGAAGGTGTCCCTGCCCATGGCAGGGGGTGGAACTGGATGAACTTTAAGGTCCCTTCCCACTCAAAGCACTCGTAGTTCTGTGATTCTCTGACTCCTCAGAGGGCAGGTAAACCAGACTTCACATCTCTCTTCTAACACTGATTCAGGGTCTGACCTCCAAGACTATCAGAAATTTTATATTGAGTCTCAATATCAAATATCCTGGTGATGCTTCACCATTTCCCTGCTTCTATTTTGGGGGATTAGGCTCTGAAATGCAAAGGTGGTGTGTGAAGAGCTCGTCTGAGTCCATAATTAGCACACTCTGTCTGGTTTATACATTTCCTACTCACATTTTCAAAGACTGCATTAAACATTTAGCACGAGAAGTATTTATGTGCTCGTATTTTACTGAATGTTTTACCATTAATGCAGTTGTATCTCCTCACAAAAATGTGATATTTCAATCACACAGGTGACAGCTCTGACATTTAGATTACGTAGTTCCTCTTGTTGCCTTCTCTCTGTCAGTTGTAGGGCTTCATTTGACACAATATAATTGATAATTTTGGGGGGTTTGTTTGGTTTTTGGAGAATGGGGCTTCCTTTGTGGGGTCTGTTTTGGGGTTTTTGTTTGGTTTTCTGTTTGGGTTTTTTTTTGTTTGTTTGTTTTTGTTGTTTTGTTTTGGTTTTTTTCTCTGTGTTTGTTCTTTCTTTTGATTTGGTTTGGGGTTTATTCCTGTTATTGTTGTTTTGGTTTTTTGTTTTGTTTTTTTTTAATGAGAAAAGAAATGTTTTAAAGACCAAAAAACACTCACAAACTTTTAGGAAAAAGATGGTCTGGCTGAAACTGCAACTCAGCAGCTTCCTTGAGGAAAATGCTGTCATATGTATCCCTCCTGGTGAGATTATCTGTGATATAACACTGTGGGGAAAAAAAGGCAATGTTTTTTGGTTTTTTTGTGAATAAGTGAAGAAAAGAGGATCCTAAACCAGATTCATTCCTTCTACATAAAGAATATGAATTTTGAAACATCACCTAGAATTTGATTAAGGAGCCATCCAAATATTGTCAGGTTGTAATTGTACTTTTATTGATTTTTTTGCAACCTCTTGTTTGCAGAGTTTCAATTTCTTTATTTCTATATTTGGTTGTCTGGTATTCTTTGACAGAAAAGGCATTTTGGGGTTGAATTAAAGTGAAAATTTCAGGAAAAACAACTGGAATGAAATGATTGTGTATTTTTTACTAAAGGTTTGCATTTGTTTTGTTTTGTTTTTTTTTCCCAAAACAACACCCTGACATTTATAACCAGCCAAATCATAAAAAAATAATTAAAAAATGCAACAAAATCCCCAAAAATTCAAGTTTCCCTAGTGAAGGATTCATGCTTTTAAAATTCAACGATGCATATTGATGACCTAAGAGTTATTTGGAAAAGCAATGAAAAAGGAGGCAGTAAACAATGGGGATTGACAGGTTTTGATTGTATTTAATTTTGTTTTGACATGTCTGGAATGCAAAGAAGATTTTAAATGTCTAGAGCATACAGGAACAAATTCCAATTAATGGAACACCAGGAAGGGAGAAAATAGCATGCAAGCCTTCAATCTAAATGAAGACTTTATTTTATTATTTTATTTTATTATTTTATTTATTTATTTTATCTTTTTTATTCTTTTATTATTTTATTGATTTCAGATTATTTTTAGCACAGCCCATGAGGGAGTATATTCTAATCTGCACTGCTTTTTGAATAAGCAATTTCTGTGTTTGAACTCAATCCTTTGCCAGGCAAAAAGATCTTTTTGAATGGTGTGGGAATATGGACAAAAAATTCCCAAGGAATTATTGCCAAGTCCTCTCTGCTGCCAAATGTTAATCTCGGCCAAAGAGATATGATTAAGGAAAGGCAATTAAAAAATCCAGCAATGTGGGTTAACATTAATAGGGAAAATAGTAATACAGCTGTTAGAAACTGGGAAAGCTTTTCAAGCACTGTACTGAGGGAGAAAGGAAAGTCCCAGGAAAATGTGCCATCTTTTCCTTTACCAACTGCCCTGAGTGAGGATTTTCAAGATCAAAAATATAATTTTAATTAAAAAAATAATTATAATTAATATAATAATTATAATTATATAATTATTTCTCTAGATCCAGATTTCCATTCCAGTGCAATGGCTATTAGGGAGGAAGGGATGACAACCAATGTGCTCCTGTCCATGGAATCATGGAATTGTTAAGGTTGGAAAAGCCCTCTAAGATCATCGAGTCCAGCTGTCAACCCAGCACCGTGTTCATCACTAACCCATGTCCTCAAGTGCCACAGCCCTTGGGGACACCTCCAGGAGTGGGGGCTCCAAACCTCCCTGGGCAGCCCCTGCCAAGGCTTGACAAGCCTTTCAGTGAAGAAATTTTCCCAATATCCAACCTGAGCCTCCCCTGGCACAGCTGGAGGCCGTTCCCTCTCCTCCTGTCCCTTGTTCCCTGGGAGCAGAGCCCGACCCCCCCCGGCTCCCCCCTCCTGTCAGGGAGTTGCAGAGCCAGAAGGTCCCCCCTGAGCCTCCTTTTCTCCAGGCTGAGCCCCCCCAGCTCCCTCAGCTGCTCCTGCTGCTCCAGCCCCTTCCCAGCTCCCTTCCCTTCCCTGCTCACGCTCCAGCCCCTCCGTGTGTCCCTTGTCTGAGCGGTGACTCCTCTCTCAGGGGCAGAATTTCCACACAAAATACGGTGCAGGAGCAGGTCCCACCCAGCAGGATCAGCCTGGTCCTTCTCGTGCCCCTTTGCCTCCCCCAGCAGGGTCAAGGAGACACCACCAGAGCCTTGCCCTTCACTCCCAGAGCCCTGTGGTCACTCCCGATGTGCCCAAGGTCTCTCCCCTGGCAGTGCCCTCTGCAGGACCAGAGGCAGGGAAGGCGATGTACAGGTGTTATCCAAACTCAGGAATTTCCACTTTTAAACTGTCTTCTCTCTTCCTCCCTCTCAGCAGCACAGGGTTCAGGTTCCTGGCCCTGTTGGGGTTCTGCAAAGACCCCGTTATGTCCTTGTTCCCCCCCAAACACAATCACCATTTCTCACAGAAATCCCTGAAGAAGGAGCCTGGAAAATCTGCACCAACTCCTATTGCTCTGTGTGCTGCTCCCAGACTTAATAATCAGACTTAATGATCTCCCTAAAATATAGCAAGTGAGATGCCAGTGACATTAATCAATGTTTAACAAAGGCAAGAAGTGCTGCTCACTGAATATAAATACTTGCACAGAAAGATTTAGCATTTGTTTAGGAGCTTAATTAAAAAGCTCTACTTGATGTGAGCGGTGCCCTTTGGAGGATCTGAACTCCTTGATGAAGAAATAAACTGTTTTCCCTCACTTAGAGCTTTCTTTTCTTCCTTTGTGATGAGTGGTTTCGAAGATCAGAAGATAGATTCTCATCTGCCATCTTAATTTAAAAGCTATTTTCACATCCTGATAAGCCCAGGAGTTTTTGGGAGGCTTTATTTTGTTTGCCTCAGTTGTCGATGAACAAACTGAAGGTAATTAACCCAGGCTGGATATCTCAGGAACATCCAGAGCCTTTGCATTTAACACAGGAATGGGAAAATTTACCTGGGAAAACCCACATCCACTAATGATTAAACTGCTTTATCTCCTGTTTAATGCACCTGGGTAATTCCAGTGAAGGTCAAGGTGGAGCCATTGTGCTGCGTTTAGAGCTAATCTTGGAGAATCATAAAAAAAGCATAATCAATAATCAAAAGGTGTGGAATTAAACTCTGCAGATAGAGGAGAATTTGATAACATTTTTCCACAGCTGCAGTTAAAGAAGATCCTGAGCTTCTCTGAACAAAACCCAGTTGATTACACTGATCCAAAAGTTTCTGAGTCTTTCTGACCTTGCAGTTTCTAGCATTTTATTATGTATATCTTATATATATAATACAAACCCTACACATTTCTATACCAAGCCTGTGATAGGCAATTAAAAAAAATTAAATAAAATATAGAAAAATTCATGTCACATGAACAAATTGTCCCATAGTGTCAGTTGTCCATGTCTTTTATTTCAGGAATAAAATCATGGGTTTTTAATGTCCAAGATTTAAGAGAACAATGTACTTGGTATTTAAAAAAACTCATAAAATTATTAGTATTAAAAAAAAAGTCCAAAAGTTATGTGGTAATTAAGAATCTGCGAGATTTCTATTGGTAAAGGGTTTTTACCATGACTTTACACAAACAGGCGTGGCTGCAATTTCTACTTCTCATTAGAAACAGTTCAAAAATCCTCTCTGGGGACACGGATGTTCCTCTAAGGTGAAAGAAATGAAAGATCTGAAAGTGTAAAGTGTGCAGGCTGAACAATCACAAAATAAATTATGCCTTTAAAATGTTCTAAATATTGACATAGATATTACTATAATATCATAGTAAAATAATAAATATTACTGCAGTAAAATAAATCAGTTAAAATCTATACAAATACCCTATATTTCAAAATTATTGAAAGAACATTGGATTTATCAAAGCTTATCTTTTCCCCACTGTTGGGTAATTGACTATTTATTTTTAGATTATGGAGTCTTCTTGTGAAGAAAAAAAACCACCTTTGAATTCTCAAATTTTCCCAGAATGGAAAATTATTTTAATCTGAGCTTAATTGGTTTTCTATTTTTTAGCTGATGCTGCCAGCAGCATTTGGGGCTTACTTCTTTTCATTAGGAACAGGGATTTATGACAGCCAGGTATTTGGCATGAGGCCATTCAATTAAAAATAACGCCGAAAAATTCTATTTATCTTAACAAAAGTATAAAATAATACTGGATAGTTCTTCTGTGGAAGTGCAAAGACCTTGTCAAAGTCCTTGTTATTCCATCATTTACCTGCATGGGAGGTGATTTCCAACCCAAAAGGATTTTATGACCCAGTGGGCAAATTAAAGTTTGCTTTATGTCAACTCACATCCTCCTGAAAGTCAAACCCCCAGACTAAAACCTTGAGCCAAAGCCCACTGCAGACACAAAAATTCCCACCTCTGTGCTGGACCTGGAAAATGTTTCCTGTAATATGTTACTGGGGGAGATTCCTAAAATCCAGTATTTTTAACCAGTTTTTATCAGAGGAAACACTACTGAGCTGAGTCTGAGGAGCTGTGACAAGTCTGGGGCACAAAGACACATCAGGAGAACCAAAGGATCAGAGATTCCATTTCCCAAAGAATTTCCGCAGGACATACACACCGAACTAAAATGGGGAGGTTGAGGAATCACTACTGTAATTTTTGAAGCTCTAAAAATAACGGTCAGTTCAATTCCTTCAGGAATTTCATCCAAGCTTAGACTGGAACTTGAATGCAGAACTGTAATTTTTCACTGATGTTTTTGTCACATCAGCAGACCCCTCCTTCCCTGGCAGCTATTTCAGACGAGAGGTTGCTTTGGAGACCTTCAAATTACTGGAAATCAGGAATGACTCCCAGTATTACTGATTACAGCAGAACAGCTGGTGGACAGGGGTGTTTTCCCAGTGAACTTCAGTCCCTGTGTGTGAGCATCTCTTTGGATGACACGGCCATCCCTGCTCCTGGGAAAATCCAAACCCACCTCACTGGGCTGGGACAGGAGGTTTTACTGCTCTGCATTCGTTCTGTACATCCACAAAATATTGCCTTCCTCTCTGATCAGAGAATCCCAGAAGGGTTTGGGTGGGAAGGGACCTTAAAGCCCACCTAATCCCACCCCCTGCCATGGGCAGGGACACCTCCCACCAGCCCAGGTTGCTCCAAGCCCCGTCCAACCTGGCCTTGGACACTTCCAGGGATCCAGGGGCAGCCACAGCTTCTCTGGGCAACCTGTGCCAGGGCCTCCCCACCCTCCCAGTCAAGAATTCCCTCCTAATGAATGATCCCTCTGAACAGCAGAGATTCCCACATGGCTCTTTGGAGGACTTCGCTGATAACCTGTTATGCCACAAAAACCAGCAAAATCTCCCTGTGTTTTCCCTGAAACCTCCGGAAAACCCATTCAGGCAAGTTTTTTTCAAGTTCAGTGCTTTAATCCTCACCACTCAAAGCCTGATTGAAATGGGTGGTTTAAGATTACACGTGGTTAACAAACATAAAGGACTGACATTGTGAGATAATAAAGTACAGATCTGCCAGATTCATGGGCAAAGATTTGATTTAAGGAAATAACAGATGGATTTTTCCATAGAAGACATCAATGCCTGTGCACTTCAGAGCCCTTTTTCTCTTTTTAGCCCCTTGGCAGAGGCCATGCTCTCTCTTAAGTGAAACCTATTATCTCTAAAGCAAAGGCAATAGACTTTAATTGGGTTACTGAATATCACAAAGAGGTTAAGGGAAAGATATTGAAGCTCTTCATTGAAAATATATTTTAAAGAATACATAAGGAGGTCGAATCTCCTGAGATTGTCTTGTATTTTAAAGAAATTTGGAGAGCACTTAATGCGAATTCTATTTTAAAATGCTTTCAGAGGCTGGAAAGTTTGAGTGTTAGTGAACATTACACTAATGAACAGATAGTGACAACTCTTACAAATGATCCCTCATTCAGCAATGGATCTTGATGTGATTAACATCATGTTAATAGGAACAGCTGGGGCTGTGCCAGGGAGGTTTAGGCTGGATCTCAGGGAAAGGTTCTTCCCCCAGAGGGTGGTTGGCACTGCCTAGGCTCCCCAGGGCAGTGGGCACAGCCCCAAGGCTGCCAGAGCTCCAGGAGGGTTTGGACAGGGTGGGATTGTTGGGGTGTCTGTGCAGGGCCAGCTCAGGACATTCTGAGGTTCTTTAAAACACACAAGACGTGACATTTCCCCAATGCTGTTTTTTCCTGTTCTGTGTACACAGTTGCAGGAACCCACCAAGATTTACTCAAAAGAGAACCAAAACCTCGAGTAATGAAAACTATTCCTAAAGAAGCATCAAACCCCTAAATTAGCTTTGGCAATGCAGATCTGTCAAGGCAGATTTGAAAAAAAAAAAGCCCCAAATTCTACAGATTTAGATTTTGTTGCTATGTAACCACTAGAAAATTAAGGCTTTTTCCCAGCTATTCTTGCACTGTCGAAAAAGATGTAACTGCTAATCTGAGTGGTCCTTTTTCTGCTTCCTAAAGAAAACAGTAACCAAATATAAGGGAAAACTGTAAGGAAGTCAAGGAAATGAGACTTTGGACTTTCAGAAAAAAAGAATAAACTTGAGGAAGTTCTATACAGACACTGGAGATTAAACCTGTTTGCAAACAGGTACAGCTTTGCGTGGCTGGTACTATATGCAAACATACCATGTGGTTCTCTCTATGCAACCTTTCACTGGAAAGGAAATGCAAGAGGAAATTTCCTCTTATCACCTGTGTTGTAAAAATATAAATGTAATAATAAAAATATAAATATACTAATATAAATACAAAAATATAATGCTCAGACAAGGAATAAATAGTAGTTAGAACTAAATATGTAGACATCATTTAACGATTAAAAATAGTCTTCTCAAAAGGTTACAGCAAAAATCAAGGCCAGTTTTCAATTAGAATTTCTTAGCCTACTTCTCTTTCATTGTAGGGGCTTAAAAAGGATAGTTTAAAATTTTTTTATTAAAAAATCACAAACCACTTCCCGGAGGAGTTAGTGGAGGGCTTTTAAGCTTTAGATAAATAAAAATTAAAGATTTTTATTAATCCTGTTCCCTGCACCACTCAGCACTGCTCCAGAATCCTGACTTTGCAGACACATCGTTGCCTCTCCAGCAGCACATAAAAATAGTGTGGTGATAGTCTTTAAAGCCTTTCTCTACTCATCCCAATGAAGTACTAAGTTTTGCTATTTATTTCCAGCAGAAGGAAAAGTGATGCTATGGATTTTGTTTTGGATGTGCTCTTTATGGCCCTCCAGCTGCACCACTAAAACACTGAGCTCCTCCTCTCCCCACAAAGCCAGGCCCCAGGAGAGTCGGTTATTAACTCTAAATGAGTATTTCAGGTCTGCCTTCAAAAGATTTCTGCTCTTAAATGCGGAGATGGAATGAAAATGGAGTGTTCCTGGGTGCCAAGAATTCCCACCCAGCTGTGCTGCACCCGAGCAATGAGTGAGGAAGGTTTATGGGGGATTGCTGGGACTTGCATTTTGCCTTTGCTTCACACAGTGTGTGTTTCCTGAGTCAGTAACATTACCTGCAATAACCTAATTTGCTTTTCATTTGAAGACTGAGAGGGTGAAAAAAACATTCTGTTGTAATTTTCACTCCAAATCACATATTTGTCCCCAGTAAAGTTGGAGGGAAATGAGCAAAAGCCCATAAAGTTTGAAACTCATTTCATGTCCTCTGAAAAATTGATATGTGTTCCTGTAGCTTTGAAATCAGTGTAGAGCACACTTGGTGTTTATTGCGTGGCTTGAAATTAGATTCCTTTTTTGAGAGTTTTATGACAAAAAAATTATGCATTGCTATTTACAACACAATTGCTGAAAATTCCTGGGAATAACAGATT
Source organism: Neopelma chrysocephalum (assembly GCF_003984885.1). NCBI lineage: Eukaryota > Metazoa > Chordata > Aves > Passeriformes > Pipridae > Neopelma > Neopelma chrysocephalum. Next base: position 606,949 of record NW_020897949.1, read on the forward strand.
GTCATTTCAGACATTTTCATTCCAAAAAGGCCAGACATTTTACTCGGATTATAATATAATTTATCTCTAAGTAGTAATATAGTGGGCAGAGAGCTTTGTCTCAGATAATGGCATTGCAAAAAGTAGTTCTAGCTAATAAAAGAACATAATAAAACATGGACATCTGCATTGAAGGACTTTGTAGGGATCAGTAAAACATTCCATTGAAGACAGTCATTTTGACAAGTCTTTAATAGATTATAAAAGCAAGATATAGAGTTATTGTATCCACAATACATAATCTAATGAAAGTAACCCAGCCAACACAGAAACAGAACCAGGAGTGTTCTCCAAAAGGAAACTTTGACCTGTTCCCAGTACAGCTGAAAAGGGTCAGTGAAAGTAGCACACTGTGTTTTTTGGTAAAGATACCAATGCTATTAAAAACTGTGTCTCAGAAGTACTTTGCCCACTTCTCATCCCCATTTGCATCCTACCCCAATGCTGTGAGCTCTCAGGGTCACCAACACATGCAGGAAAACATTAAATATGACTGGTGCTGAAAAGAAATGTTGTGAGTGTATTTTCTTCCCTTTTCTTCCACGATTGGAATTTCTTCTTTATTATCAACTCCTTTTTGTCAGTATCATGTAACTGTATGGTGCAAACCTGCTCTTGTCTCATGTATATAATCCCTCTGCAGCACTGGCTGCCAATTGCTGTCACAGAATTCTGGGGAAATCCAGGCAATTATTTCCACACCTTGCACAGCAAACCTAAACCAGCTTGTCCTGATCCACATCTTTTCCTTTTCTTTCTTAAATCTTATAATTCATCTTTATGGTATATCAAAAATAACAAGTGATCAGTCAAGTAGAATAATAGAATTTAAGGTTGGAAAAGCCCTCCCAGCCCATGGATCCCCCTGTCCCCATCCCCACCTTGTCCCCCAGCCCAGAGCACTGAGTGCCACGGCCAGGCCTTCCTGGGACACCTCCAGGGATGGGCACTCCAAACCTCCCTGGGCAGCCCCTGCCAAGGCCTCACCACCCTTTCCAGGAGGAAATTCCTCCTGAGGTCCAACCTGAGCCTCCCCTTTTGAGTGTGGTGAAAGCTCATCACTCTCCACAAACTCATTTCTGTCAATAATGCTTGAAAGACCCTTTGGAAACATCACATCGATGTTTTTAGATTCCCATATATTGCTATCTGTATTTCTCAGTGTTCTAAACATAATACTGACAATTTCAAACAGGGAAAGGTGATAAAAGAATAAAAGAAAACATGCATAGTTACTTTCACTCTTAAAAACCCAAATTAACCAACTGAAGAAACCCCAAATTCTGAGTGTTTCATGAGATGGTCAAACACCATATATTGATTTAAGACTGCAATCACAACCCTCCAAGCAAGGGCAGCCAGCTGGTGCGAGTTTCACATTCCAAGTGGAACAAAAAACAGAAAAATAAAAATTTGAAAAATAGAAAATGTAACCCAGAAGTTCTAAGTTACCAAGTGAAACAATTTTATTATGCCTTGTTGAACAAAAAATGGGAGGCCCTTTCTGAGGGGCTCATTAAATGTCTTTGCCATTGAAAGTGGAATCACTGAAGGATCTTAGACCTCCCAATTATTAGAAACTCAGAGAATGTCTTATTAGCTGAGAACAGCATCAATTGTAATCCAAATCTTCCTTAATTCACATCTTTCTATCACGTGCCCCCAATTTCTAAAGCCATCTCCTACAATCAGAGCCTTAAAAAAAAATTGAGCTCCCAATAATTTTGAGCGCAAAATTCCTGCCAGGATGAATGTGTATGTGATTAGTTACTTTTATTTTGAGGTTCCATTGCAATTGATTTGCACAGGATCGTGTTTGTATATCCACACTGGTATTTTGGATGCCTTGGTAGCTTGTCTGTTTGTCTCACACAAAGAGAAAACACTCTAAGTTAGTTGTTTTACCTTGGAAGAACAAGAAGAGCCAATATGTGAAGAAGGCTTGAATCTGCTGCTTTTAGTGGATCCATCCTGATTTGCTTGAAGACTCTGAGGAAAACAAAGGAGGGGACTTGTTGGGAAGTGGATGTTTCTTGAGACTCTTTGTCCATACGCACAGTCACACTGTACAGGTGAATATTCCCAGGCACTGAAACCACAGAACTGCAGCTTAACTTCCCACATGCCACTATTATTCCTCTTATTATAATATAAAAAGTATTACACAGTGAAAACAGGAGAGACTAAGAGGTTGAAGTGTGAATCTGCATGTTGGCAGCATGTCTCAAAAACATCCCAACACTCTCCTCATTTTTTAGCGACTGTTCACTGTCAAGATAGAGCTTGTTAATGGAGACTCCCAGGACCTGAGGGTCAGATGATGGATTTGATCAGGGAGAAATACATTTCAGCCCTTCCTGCTTAATTGTTTCTGTCTGGGGAATTAAAAAATACATCTTCCATGTATATATTCTCTCACATTAAAGAAAAGGCATTTGGTAATTCTTCTTTAGAGGAGAAGGAATAAGGAGGAGAGAATTTGTTTTCCTGCCTGTGGAAGACATGATGAGCAAAAACAGAGAGAAGTAAGAGGAAAGAGAAAAGAATTGAAAGAAAGAAATCACAGAGAACAAAACTCAGACATTTATTAGGTCTGGGAGAGTTCATAAAAGAAAAATGCTAACTCAACAACATGTCTGAGAGAAATTAAGACAGGATCAAACACTTTACCCTTCATATTTGGTACAGGGGAGCTGCGAGCTCCAAGGGACACCACCACGGGTGAGCACCTCTGTGTGGAGCAGCTGCCCTGGGAGTACAAACCACAAGGAATAACCAAAATAAAATATATAAATGTGTATTATGCAAAAGAGCTTTTCTCTCCAGCTTGTTCAGAGTTCTGTCCCCGAAGGGGAACAGAAGCTTTGCTGTGCCTGGAGCTCCACACACTCCAGGTAAAACAGATGAATGAGCCTGTGACGGGCACACAACACTCACTGTGTGCTGCTGACAAGCACCAACATTTGAGTGCCAGCTTGTCCTCATCCAGGGTGGTTCTGCTCAACACTTCACATTTCGGGAGGCAGAAGTGATCTGGTCCCTGCCAGGCAGAATCACTTTGGGATGCAGGGGCTGTGCAAACGGAGCTGCAGGGAGAAAATCCCCGTCTGGCTCCACGTCCTCCTGCACGCTCAGCTCTCCAGGAACATGTTGCCTGCAAGAGGCAACAACATTGCTGGGAGCCACAGGAAATGAAACATTAAAACTGAAGGTGACAAAAAGAGGAAAATTGATGTTGCCCACAGGGTTTTTTCCTTGTGTGACATTGCCCACAGGTCTGTGAGGGCTGGGGATGGATCTCTAAACTAGCGGACACGCAGATGCTCGGTGTCATCCTCACCAGAGAAAAGACCTTTCTGATGGCAGTTCAGTTGGAATAATTTATTAGCATAGCAATCAGCATTTTCACCCCAGGCAGTTGTAAGCAGCTGCTTTGTATGTAATGAGTACTTAACTGTACAAACATATCTTTCCATCTGCACTGGTAAATAAATCTGTGCCGAAGGACCCCGGTGCTGATGGAATAAACCAGGGAAACCCTCTTATCTCAAAGGTAACAACAGAGCTTCTCATTGCCATAAGTTAAGTTCTTGTATTTATAGAGTTCAATAAGTCAGCTTGGCAGCACTCAGAAACAAACAGTGTGTTAAACATGGAGCAAGTAATTGAGACTGAACATGTAACATCACACCAGCAACTCTTTATCAGAATTCTTGTCTATTATGTGTAGCTTTGCTTTTTACAATCTCAGAAAAGAAGGTAAAATAGCTAGAAGAGATCTGGAGGTGGGCTGGGAAGGTGATGCAGATCACCTTCTTTCAATAATTCTTTCAAATAGCAAGGGAAGGGTTCTCAGCTAGAAAAGAAGAGCCAGGGGGTGAAACAGTCAGTGCTAGGAGGAAAGAAAAGGGTCAAAACGCAAATTCTGAGAGTAAGAACACAGCAATATCTTTGCAGTACATTGGAAGACAGGAAAGGAAAAGTAATTTTTTTCTCAGGCTGCAAAACGAAATGTAGAAATAACTGTGAAAACTTCCCCTGGAATCTGCTGCTCTGGAGAGGTTTGAAGAGCTAAAGGGACATGGTGAGAATGGAGCCCTCCCTGCCCATCCACTGGGGACTCTGCAGAGCCAGAGGGGCTGACTCTGCTCTCCCCTTCTTGTGTTCTCCCTCTCCCAAACACAGCAGGGGATTATACACATATTTGTCCTCATTTAACAAAGCTTCTCATATATTCTTACCTCACCCACTGAATTTCCTTCGTCAGACAAACCCGTAGTCCCCTTTTCTACATTCAGAGCTTGAGAGAAATGAAAATTGTGTCAAATGAATTATCAGTAAATCTGAGGCATAACTATCTCTGTGTGTTTTCAGGAGGATCTTATGACTTCCTATCTGAAGTGTTTTGGTGTTTGTTTTTATTTTAAAACTGTACATCATGTTTTGTTGTTGTTGTTGTGGGGGTTTTTTCCAATCCTCTATTGTTACTGTGCATTTGATCTTTGTTTCACCCCCCCCCTCTAAAAACTAGCTAATAAATGCAAATAAAACCTTGTGGAATTGTATGGATTTGATAACATATGAACCAATGCAGAGAATGAACAAAAAGAGAAGCAACACTTGGTATAGCACAGAAAATCCTGGTATAAATAGACCAAGTGCAAAGATCAAAGGGATGGATACAGTTGCATAATTCAGAGGTTTTTGATGGCCTGTAATTTGAAGCCATTACTCTGGGCATAAGCAGGATACTTCTGCCAATAAAAAGGATGTCTTTTAGATTGGAAGATGAGAGAGCAAATGGTCACAAGCAGCTATTAGCTGGTCAGTGAGAGAGTGGCAATATAATATTTAGGAGTGGCAAAAAATACATGTATCAAATCCCCCAGAGTGCCACTAGAAACTGGGAAATTTCCTTTTAAATCCCATTGAAATCTGGGTCCTGGGTTAACAAAAAAGTACATGATGTGGACGGGATATACAAGAACATGTAGTAATGCTTGAAAAAAAGCAATTAATGTGAAAGAAGAATATAAAGGTTGTGTGATATATAAACATAATAGAGACAAGAAAGAGAAAGAAACAAATAGTGAAGAGAGGAGTTCAAGGAATAATGACTAGGGAATGTACTGTTACTTTGTTTTGGGTAAACATGTCATCCCTGCAGGGACTAAGGGTAGAAGGTTAAAGAAAAAATGCTTGGAGAACTACAGCCAATTAAATAATTAGCTTTTTCCTAATATACTGAGCCAACTGTGGAATCTATGGAAGAGGCACCAGCCCTAATTATGGGATAGGATTCTTTACCAAAAATAACAGCAATTTCTGATGTATCTTTTACTCTCATTCCATCTTTCACAGTCCTTTGAGATGGGCACTGGAAGTTTTACATCCTCAGCTGAAAAAGAAAGAAGGGCATGAGCTCCTCAGATATTTTATTTTTTATTAAAAAAAAAAAAACCAAACCAAACCAAAAAAACCAACAAAAAAAAAAAGATAAGAAAAAAGGAGCCCATAGAAATTCCAAATGTGTACACAAACAAGGCTCTTTCATGTTCACACAGGCAGAACTACAGCAAAAAGAGAATCCCTGCAGTAACTAATTCTCTCTCCTCTCATGTGAAAACACAAGAAAGAAGAGTCAATCTCAGGAAGTCAATTCACAGAGAGACCTCCAGCTGTCCAGCTCTGCTCTTTTTTCACAGAGCTGATCAAACCCCTCGGCTGGACTGGGCAGCAGGAATTCTGGGGAAGCAGAGCCCTGATTCTCTCCTTTAGAGCCCATTCCAGCTGCTCCGTGTCCAACAGCAGCCGAGGCTCCTCCGTCACCCAGCGAGGCTCTAAAACCCAGCCATGGTGAGTTTAATACACAGGGAGGTATAAATTGATCAATTTATCAATTTAGGTTTGGGCTCACACCGTTTAAATCACCTGGAGTTTTGCTGCATAGCACAAAATGAACAAGTTCTGGTTCCTTTAGTTCCCAGTTCCACTGGGCTTCGACACGACAGAGATAAATTCACACCCAGAGTTGTCCCGGCTCTGAAGAGCCTTTAGACAAAGCTTTCCTGTAAATGAAATTCCTGCATTTCAGGAGGCTGCTCATCCCTTAAACATTGCTTTGTGTAGTGGGACACTCACAGTTATGTTCTGTAGGGTGTAAAATTCGTATTTGTGCCTTTTTTGCTTGAATGGAATATATTTTTTTGCTTACATGGAATATGTGCTGTTGTTGTTCTGATTTCCCCTCCCTCCCCTAAAGCAGAATGAGCAAGTCTTCCTTTAATAGCTCACCACCACTTATGTGCATATGTATGGAACATATATACTTATATTTTACATATATTTATATATTTCTATGTACATACACATGTATATATGTAAATACAGGGGTCCTGCATAATACTTTCTTGATGAATATTACCTTCTTAGAAAGAAAAAAAAGCTAAATATAAGAATGTCCTCAAGTTATTCTGACAGTTAAAATGGTTTCAGAATCATTCACATCTGCCATAGAAACTATAAAAGCTGATGAACAGTTTCTGTCCATCAATTTGTCAGGATTCCTGGAATAATTTTAGGAAAGAAGGATAAATTAAAAAAAAAATCCAATGAGACAATATTTTTCATGAAGAGAGTGCTAAAGATGAAAACAAAATAATATTTACACCACATGTGGTTTTCTTAGGTGACATTTAGTCTGGGCTTAGACTTAATTTGGATCAGGTTAATCATTTTTTCTCTGATGTTTCAGGATTACAGACTGAAAGCTTTAAACAAGAGTTGACATTACCAGGTGACAGGGCCCAGTGAGACATCAGGAACAGACTTTGGGCTGCTTGACACTAAAGCACAAAGGTGGAGCAAAATCCCAACCTCACAGGAACATCTGCATGGAACAAAAACCAAGAGCCCCAAAGATCTTCCTGATAAATCTGCTGGCATAAATAAAATAAAACAAAGTAAAATAAAACAAAGGAGAGGAGAGGAGAGGAGAGGAGAGGAGAGGAGAGGAGAGGAGAGGAGAGGAGAGAAAAAAGAGAAGAGAAGAGAAAAAAGAGAAGAGAAGAGAAGAGAAGAGAAGAGAAGAGAAGAGAAGAGAAAAGAAGAGAAGAGAAGAGAAGAGAAGAGAAGAGAAGAGAAGAGAAGAG
>NW_020897949.1:614148-702244 GCF_003984885.1 Neopelma chrysocephalum
GAGAAGAGAAGAGAAGAGAAGAGAAGAGAAGAGAAGAGAAGAGAAGAACCATAAAATAATATTCTGATTTTTTTCATTTTATCAATTTTACAGCATGTCTGTAGTCCAGCATAAGCTGACACAGTTTGAAGGAAAATGTGTGTATGATCTCCTTGACTTTCCACTCGAAGCAGGTGCTTTAGGTGTGTGCATGAATCAGGTACAGAAAAAAAAGTTGCAGTTTGGAATAATTTGTTTTGTACTGTTATGGGTCTGTTTGAAAAATCTGAACAACTTTCATAATCATCCACCTAAGATATATGAAATTTCTTTAATTGTACCTGCTGATTTCTTCTCAATATGACATTGGAGCTCATAAAATCTACCATTATCTGCTGAAGGTGCCAGAGGTTTCCTTGTTCTTTTATTCTTCCTTCTAAATTGGCACTCTATCTCCTTTGTATCATCTTCTGTTGCTGCCAGAATGTTTACAATTTATTCTTAATTAACCACAAAAGGATTCTGTAATCAGTGGCAAAGATCAAAACTGTACTAACCTCTAAATATTGTAAAAATAGTAAATATTTTTGTGAGTATATTTTTAAATTCATTAGTTGTGGTTTGTTCTCAAGCCTTCTCTGGTTTGCAGAAGTATAAAAAGCCCACAAATTTCATTATTCTCTTGAAGGAATTATCTATCAAATTATAGAATCACAGAATGGTTTGGGTTTCCTTGGAAGTGTCCAAGGCCAGGCTGGATGGGACTTGGAGCAACCTGTTCTAGTGGAAGGTGGCTGTAAGGACCCTTCCAACCCAAACAATTCTGGGATCCAATGATTTTTCAAAGCATGAAGGATATGTTCCTAAATCAATTAGAAATGCCCCAAGTGTTTTGAAAAGGGAACATCATGGTTGGTGTTGGCAGCTCTGACCAAAATGCAGCTGGGAACTGGAAAGCACTGAGAAAGAAATGCACTATAGTGGAGAAAGGACTCTTTACTTGACATATAACAAGAGTTAAAAACCAGAACAGCTCTTTTCATTCTCTCTCTGAAGGTCTGTGTGCAGGTGATTGACCAAGCTGGGACACGTTCCCTTGAACTGGCTGCAAATAATCCAGGTTATGTTTAAAAAAAAGTAAGCAGACTTACTTTTTTTAATTAAAAAAAATAGAATCAGTTGTCTGTGTTAGTGCAAATTTATACGAAAAATATTTAATATTTACTTCCTGAAAAATTGATAGATTTTGGCTGAACTAAACTCTCCTGGTGCATTTTTTTCTTGTTTTCTATACTTTCAGAATACTCCAAAGCAGTGATAATTCATAAGAGTCTGGACAAATGCAGGTGATGCCATCTGAGTGGGACAGCTGATACTCTGGAGGGAAGGGAGAACATTCAGAGGGACCCTGGCAGGACCCCGGGAAGTGGGTCTATGCCCTGGGTGATCCCACAGAACCCCTGTGCCCTGGGTGATCCCATAGAACCCCTATGCTCTGGGTGATCCCATAGAACCCCCCATGCCCTGGGTGATCCCACAGACCCTCCATGTCCTGGGTGATCCCATAGAATCCCCCATGCCCTGGGTGATCCCACAGAACCCCTGTGCCCTGGGTGATCCCACAGAACCCCTGTGTCCTGGGTGATCCCATAGAACCCCCCGTGTCCTGGGTGATCCCATAGAACCCCCCATGCCCTGGGTGATCCCACAGAACCCCTGTGTCCTGGGTGATCCCACAGAACCCCTGTGCCCTGGGTGGTCCCATAGAATCCCCCATGCCCTGGGTGATCCCACAGACCCCCCATGCCCTGGCTGATCCCCCAGCGTGGGCAGCAGGGCAGGGAGGGTTCTGCCCCTCTGTCCCCCCAGATGAGACCCCCCTGCAGAGTTGCCTCCAGCCCTGGGCTCCTTGGAACAGGACAGATATGGAGATACTAGAACATGTCCAGAGGAGGCCACAAAAATGTTCTGAGGGCTGGAATGCCCCTCACAGGCTTTGAGCAACCAGCTCCTGTGCTGGATGTCCCTGTCCGTGGCAGCAGGGTTGCATTAGATGAACTTTAAGGTCCCTTCCAACCCAAACCATTCTATGGTTCTGTGATTCTAAAATCCTCCATTGTTCAGGGTGCATTTGTGCCATCTCTTCTCTACAAAACTGCTGCAATGTAGCTCTTACTGAGCACTGCTTTCTCTTCCAGAGTCCCAAAGTTGCTCCCTGCCTGCACCAACAACCCCCCCAACTCCATCCAGCAGCACAAGCACCAGCAGGGAACCAGATGCAAGAATTTTCAGATCTAAGTATCTCGTTTCTCTTCTTTTTCTATCTGTTTAATAAGTGTTCTTAGTAAGTTCTCCCCAGCATCCAGCTGGTATTGCCAGTGGCTTAGAAAACTGAAACTGTCTTTGTATTCAAATGAGAGTCAACGGGGGTAAATATTAAAGAGTCCAAATGCATACTTGAGACAGATGCCATTCTAGGCAAGCTTAATAAAAATAAAAGCATATTTTGAAAAAAAAAATAAATAAAAAAAAGCAAACCAAAAAAGACTAGCACATTAATAAAAAGAATAGCCCCTGGCAAGGGCAAGGTGTCTGATCCAACTCGATAACCATATTCATAGGGTGTTAAATGAGCCCTGTGTTATTGTGATGTAAGGAAAAAAGTACAGAAGTGTTAAATGGAGCTTGAGGCTGTTTTGCAGATTTCTCGGAGCTTCAATTATTGGGAGCCAGGAAGGCTGAGGGGAGGGACAGCTCCAGAGAAAAGTTTGAACATTAATTGTAACATTTAAAACAAAGTCAGCTGCAAAATTTCCATCATCTTGCAGTGCCAAGGGTTGGATATTAAGCAGCTCCTTTTCCATGCTTACAGTGCTAAAACCTCCCATGGAATGAAGGGAATTCCACCCTTGGAAACAAAGGGATATTGGAGATAACACTTCCTGGGGTCCTGGTCAGTGTGACCCGCAGTCACTGCCAGGCTCCAACACTCTGGGTTGGAAGGGACCCACAAGGATCATAAGGATCATCAAGTCCAAGTCCAACCCCTGGCCCTGCACAGACACCCCAATAATCCCACCCTGTCCCTCAGAGCATTGTCCAAACCCTCCTGGAGCTCTGGCAGCCTTGGGGCTGTGCCCACTGCCCTGGGGAGCCTGGGCAGTGCCCAACCAGCCTCTGGGGGAAGAACCTTTCCCAGAGATCCAACCTGAGCCTGCCCTGGCACAACTCCAGCCATTCCCTGGCTGCTGTCCCTGGTCCCCCAGAGCAGAGCTCAGGGCCTGCTCAGATCCACAGGTTGTTCAGCCCTTAAAGCTGACTCTGATCTTGTCCAACATTAAATCCCTATAACCTGGGTTCCTTTTCATCCAGTCTCCAGCTCCAAATTTGAGTGTTTCCTGACTCTGGTTTTCCTCCTCCACTAGTGCAGCCAGATGGTGCAGATGGAAGTTTGTTGATGAATCACACACAGATGAACAGAGTTTGAACTCTCAAGAAAAAATTAAAATTTAAGGTTAGTCTATCATGTGCCAAGAAGGGTCGGGTTGGATCTCAGGCAAAGGTTCTTCCCCCAGAGGCTGGTTGGGCACTGCCCAGGCTCCCCAGGGCAGTGGGCACAGCCCCAAGGCTGCCAGAGCTCCAGGAGGGTTTGGCTGATACTCTGAGGGACAGGGTGGGATTGTTGGGGTGTCTGTGCAGGGCTGGGAGCTGGACTGGATGATCCCTGTGGGTCCCTTCCAGCTCAGGGTATTCCATGGTTCTATGTCATTCACCAGAGACTCTCCTTGACCAGATGTCCCTGCAAACCACACATCCTGACATTCCAGATCTCCTTACACATCTCTGTGCTGACAACTTCCAATTCCTTCCACACTCTCATCCTTGCACTGCAGGCTCACCGTGTTTCCTGCTTCACCTGCTCCTCAGGAATATTTCACTGGGTCATTTGTATGAGTAGTAAACACTGGAAAGAAGAAAGCCCAGAGGAAACCTCTCCTAACCTTCAACTGCACAAATCCAAGCTTTGCCTGGCTGCTGTGCATTTATATCCCTGACTTTTCTGCAGAGGGAATGTCTGGGTTAATATTTGCAGTTATTCCTAAGGTTTCCTGCCCAGATTCCAAGCTTATGTATTGTGTGTGCTAGTGAGGGGTTTTTTTTCAGGGAAAAAAAAAGAGATCTTTCATTCCTTAAATTCACGATCATTTGTATTCTCTACAAATAAAAAGCCACATTATTGGATAATAAAAATTGATGCAGGGCCATTGAATTGAGCAGAGAAATGTGGAATGAAACATGAGATCTTTGTTTCAAGGTTTTCCACCTGCTAGATTGAAATCATGTGAAAAGGTCTGTTATAATCCACTATTTCCATGCTATTCCTCTAAGCTATGTATGGGGGGGAATATCCAAAACTTTCTCCTGTGTCTAATCTCCAGGCACTATGTGCCTTAATCCCATTATTTTGCATGTTTTTCTCATTCATGTTTGTCAGTTTGCATGTCCATATGGGATGTAAGATGCAGTGTATGAAGAGGCTTCATTTTGAGATTTGCACATTACCCAATTTAGCATGAAAGTATTTTCTCCTCCTGACAAATGTTAGAGTGGAAAGATACATTATGCAATAAAATCCAGGGAAAAATGCCAGATCCGCAGGAACTCAGCATCATGAACATATTTAAAAGTGACTGAAAAATAACTGAAACATTTATACTCTCAACTTGGAAGTATGGAAATAAACTTGAACTTAGAACCAAACAGCTTCTGCCTTCAAGGAGTCTGACATTTGCATCCCTAATAGGCCCGAGATTTCTAACAGAAAATCAAAACATCCCTATCTGTACACTGAAAATTCAAGATATAAATACAAATATATATATATATACACACATCTGTTTATATATGCATTACTTAGAAACAGTTTCAACTGCTCAGAGCCTGTGGCAAGGTAAAATTTTTCCATGGGTATTTAAAGAGAGCTGCAAAATTTGTCCCCCCAGATGTAATGCTGATCTGGTTCATGCCTAATAATGATATTTAAAGAACTGGATCTTTCCTTAACAGCATTTTCCTAAGAGTCTTGTAATATGTCCAGAGATTATTACCCAGCAGAATATTTGAAGTGTATAAGACAAGTAAAAACCCCAATAGTCACCATTTGCAAGAGCAACATGTTGGCAACATAATTATCCAATTGATTGCACAAAGTATTTTTTAAAGTCTTGTGCAATGATTTTTTTCAAAGATTTTTCTCCTGCTTTACTGCTATGAAAACCCACGTTGTAAAATGAAGCAATGAAGCTCTGGGTTTATTTCCAATAAATTTTTCTACTAAATGATCTCTAGTAAAATGAAAATTGCCATTTATTTTTTTTGGGGGGGTTCATCCTCAATGCAGCCCCTGGAGGAGGTGAGACCAAACAATCATTTTACATAAAACAGAATCCCTGAGGATTTCTCTTTGCCAAGAGAAAGTCAAACATCTGCCTAAAAGCAAAGACTTAATCCCAAAGGTCTGAGGGAAGTGTAGAGAGGTGTGTCCAGAACTTACACTCCTCACCCTGGAAGTTTTATCTTCCAAAATATCTATGTCTTTTTTTAAAAAGTAGCACAAGAACATTCCGATCGACATTAGATGACAGGGAGAAAATTAGTTTCAGAAATTAGATCCTTCTAAGAGTTCTGGACCAAGACAATTTTTAATCAACTAAATATTTTCAATTTGACATGTAATTAAATGCTGTGTTTCAGTTCAGACTTAATTAACTTTTTTTTAATCAGTTAAAAATGAAAATACTCCTTTAAAATGAAATGGTATGTTTCATTTAGAAAATGCTGAAACATTTTGCATAAACCCCCTCTTTTCCCATATGAAATTAATGACTGCATTTTATATGTGTTTATTGATAGCTTTGTTCATGCAAAATATACTTTTCAATGGTCTTAAAAATCTTCAAAAAATTGTACCCACCTCTATAGAGGTGTGTACAATCTTTGCCAAATGGGCTTTAGAAAATTTTGGAGTAAAAATTATAGTGCTTGAAATTTATCATGTTCTTAATTTATTTTATTTTTTTTCTGTAGGAAGACATACCCATAATTTTTCACCCATCGAACGCCCTATAGAGTGTTCATCTCAAGAAGGTTGTATTGTCTGTGCCCAAATTTCCTGAAGTTGTGCCACCATTAGCTGGGGCTACAGAAACAAAAAAGCGCTTTAAAATTATTCGTATCTGAGATAATATTCGGAAAATAAGCCTAAGCCAGTGCAAATATAAAAGATGGGGGAGGGGTGCAATTTCTATATTTCCTAGAGGGAGTTTAATGCAAATATTCAATTCTGAAAACTGGTGTCAGGGATCTGGAAGTGCACAAATACATCAGTAGCTTATCAGTGCAGCCAAAGATCACGGCAGTTTTCAGCAAGCTGAAAGCTGGTGGCAAGTTCTGTCTGCACTTGGAAATTGCAGCATTATAACCTGAGTCAGAGTTGAGGAAATATTTATGGCACAGTGCTGGGACAAGATATGCAGAAAAATGCCATGTGAGTTTTAAAATGCTCTTTGCAGCAGGTGCAGGCACAGTTCCACAAACCCCACTCCTCTTCCCCTCCAAAACCCCAACCAAATCCCAGCCAAAACAAACACACAAAGGATGGATGAAGCACTCTGTGATTTGTTGTTAAAACCTCATACCAAGCCCATAATGACATATTAAGCAATATTTTTTTATTTCTTTGTTACATCATTACATGAACTTACCTGGATGCGAAAATAATCAGAAATGCTCCTATTAAATAATAATTTATATTAAAATAATACATTATATTGAATAATTGCAATAATCAGGAATCCTACTAAATAATTAGAATCCTGCTATTGTGCTGGCCCAAGCTGTCAAATGAGAAAACACCTATGAACTTGGAAAGTCTTCGATGTCAGATGCCAACCCAGTTCTCGTCTAAAGGGAAATTGTAAAAAAAATTGAAAATTAAGGATAATGAACTTGTGTTTATCTGGCACTGTAGGGAATCAGTCATTTCTGCTACCAGACCCTCTGGCACAGAATACCAGAGAGGCTGCTAATTAACAGTAGTTTGTTATTAATCACATTTGTTCCCTCTCCATTCACTCCATGAAGTACTTGCACTACAAGTGCTCTCCTTGCTTGGAGAAGAGCAGCTGGATCTATTCCTGTGTATTCAAACAGACAGATGTTGGAGGGACTGGAATTGCCATACATTTGTCTGAAAAAATGCTCTTACTGTTACAGTCTCAATCTTAAGACTAATATTTCTTAAGGTGATTCCTCTGCTCCAGCACTGGAAATAGAGCACTTAAATATTCCCAAGTATAGAACTTTATAAACTCATTATAGGGAAATTTAGAGGATTGCCCATGGGAAAACAAAGATTAAATTAGAATTGGCTCATGCTGATGGGAGTCACAATCCCTGAAAGTGTTCAAAAAACAAGCAGATGTGGCATTTTGTGCTATATTTTAGTGGGGATGGTGATGATCTCTGATGTCTTTTCCAACCTTCATGATTCCATGAGTGTATGATTCTGGGATATGTGAATGGTGAATCCACAGCCTCTCTAGGCAACCTGTGCCAGTTGGTTCTTTTCATGGTAACAGATAATAACAAGTATTTATTTTGTTTAAATGGAGTTTCTTTTATTTCACTTTGGACCCACCGCCTCAGGTCCTCTCACTGGACACCACGGTCAGAACAAAGCTCTATCTCCCTTACAACTTTTCATTGGGTATTTATACCCAAAAAGGGAGGGACAAGATCCCCTCAAACTTCTCTTTCTCAAGGTTGAACAGTTCCAGTTCACTTAGCATCTCTTCATGCCCAGTCCTTGACACCACAGTCCTGATGTGATGTCACCAGGGCCAAACACAGAATCCCAGATTCCTTGGATGGGTCAGGCTGGAAGGGCCCAGTGCTCTCACCTTGCAAGGCCATTTCCACATTCAGGTGACTTCTAAAACACTTGGCAGCATTAGGGAGCACACTTGAGCCTAATTTTACCCATTTTGGAAATGCATCAAATGATTGTTATCCACAGACACGCAGCTCAACAGGTCAGGACAAGAACTGAGGAACAGCTAATTCCTACTTTGCTAATGAGCTGAAAAAAAATAGCACCTCCCAAAGTGTGAGGTTATTACCTATTTTGTGTTATGTTATTGACCTCATTAAACTCAAAGCCAGAAAATGATAACTGTCCATGGAATTCATAATTTTCCAATGTGTTTTCTCCTTTCTTCGTCAGATTAATTTAATGGAATATAATTGCACAGAACAGTTTCTTTTAGCTTTCCTTTGATAGACATTACTGCTGTGTGCCCATAGAACTCTTAATTCTAGAACTAAGCACTACATCAGCTATTAAAACTGATAGCAGATGTGAGCTAATTCCATATAAGCAAAAAACACAGCTGGAAGTTTGTGGGAATGTGGCACGTTCCTGTGTGAACTCTGCCATGGTGTAACTGTGCTGAACCCAAGCAAAGCTCTTAAGGGCTTTTGAAAATTTTGGAGTAAAAATTAAAGTTATAGTGCTTGAAATTTATCATGCTCTTAATTTATTTGTCTTTTTTTTTCTGAAGGAAGACATACCCATAATTTTTCACCCTTTGTTTTTAAAAAGAACTCAGATTCATTTATCTTGGCAAGTCTTTCCAATACACTCTAAAGTTTATTAACATACCCCTGATATTCCTTCAGGAAATCTATTTAGTCTTTCAGCATGCATAAATTTTCTTCTGATTCACATCCATCTGCTCATCCAGTGAAATATGAGAACATTTCTTAGTTAAAAGTTTAGTACTTTCAAGGTTTTGACTGGCACAGATCTATCCCTCAGCTGGGGGATGCCAGTTAAACCACACTTTGAAGAACTCTCTGACCTTTTATGGAAAGAAACTTCAAACCCACCTCCATCTGCCACATAAAAACCTAAATCACGATGCACTTGGGGGAAAAAACAAATAAAAGTGGGTGATGAGGTCTCAAAAACGTTAAATAGACGTTTTTGTTTTCAACTGAACTGAAATTTTCTTGATTGGAGTATCAGGTGATGGTCAAGAACACAGCGGTGTGTCCCTGATCCTGAGAGCAAGAGGGACATACTTGGGGGGTCACTGGACAGCTCTGGAGGTCAGGTCTGGTGGAAACTGTTCTGGTTTCTACAAGCAGGCAGCAATCTTTGAAGACTGACAAGTGCATGTGAGAGACAGGATCCACCAGACAAAGTGGGACAGAGAAATCTTTACCAAAAGCTTGGCCCACCCGGAAAGGAGACCTTGAAACTCAGAACTGGGAGATGCTCCTGCTCCTCTGAGGGACCTGCACTTGCAGCACGAGGAGCAAAGAGGAGGAATTGGAGGTCTGGGTGCAGTTATAGGACTACAAACTCCTTGGGAAAATCCAAGTGGTGGGAGCACTGCACTGGATAGGAAAAGGTCTGTGGGGAAGGACAGAGCAGGAGGGCAGGGGAAAGCCTGGATCTGTGCCTTGGAACAGGGGATGAGCCAGCTCAGAGTCAGGAGGAGAGGACAGACCAACATGAGCGATGTTAAATGTTCCAGGCCAGGTTGGACGGGGCTTGGAGCAACCTGGGCTAGTGGAAGGTGTCCCTGCCCATGGCAGGGGGTGGCACTGGATGGGTTTTAAAGGTCCTTCCAACCCAAACCACTCTGTTATTCTGTGATTCTCTGATTCCATGGCTGTGGTGACACTGCTATAGACCACTGGATTGGGAAGAAGTAGATGAGCTCCTCGTGTTTGCAGGAATTCCAGCAGGAGCCTGATGAAATTCAACAGAGGGAAAGGCAAACTTCTGCCCCTGGGAAGAAATAAATCCATGCTCTAGTCCATGCTGGGACCACATGGCTGGAAGTGCTTTGAGGAGAAGGGCCTGGGGGTCCTGGTGAACAGCAAAACTAAACATGGGCCAGCAATGTGCCCAAAGGCAGCCAACAGCCCTCTGGGCCACATTTGGAAAAGCACAGCCAGAAGTCAAGGGAAGGGTTCTTTCCACTTTCCACAGCAGCAGAAGACACAGTTGGAGTGATGTGCCCAGTGCTGGACTCTGGAGATGAGAGGGACACTGACTTACCAGGGGGAGTCCAGCAGAGGACTTTATTTGATGTGGCTTTAAGGAAGTGGCATTGGACTAGACAACCTCCAGGTTTCTTTTCCAACTTTAACTATTCCATGAGTATGTGATATTATTCTCCTTTCAGTCTAGTGGAAGGTGTCCCTGCCCATGGCAGGGGGTTGAAACTGGGTGCTCTTTAAGGTCACTTCCAACCCAAACCATTCTGGGATTCTGTGATCAAAGTAGTTTTCAAAGCAGCATTTGATGTGGGAAAACCCCTGAATGTGCAACATTTTGTTAGGTGGAGCAGCAAGTCTTTTCTCCTAAAAAGCTATAAAATGCCTGATAATAACCCTTGTAAGCTAAAAGCATGGGGTTGTTTTAAATAATTTGATGAAAGCATCTGTGAGTGTCCAATGCTTCCATTACAGCAATTCCCTCAAATCTGGTAAGTGGAGAGAATTACAATGAAATGAGCATCAAAGTGAGTCTAAAAATACGAGCAGTTTGACAACAGATGTTCTTTCAAGGGTGAGAGCTGCTGGTCCACAAACCATTAAATCAATGAAACTTCCATGTGAAATTCAGGAATGACATCAGTTAAGGAGTGGGTACACCTGCAAAACATCTTGTGATTCATCCCAGTAATTGCAGCACATCCATCACTTCGGGATCTTCTCGCCAACAAATCGCATGAAGTTCTCTGTGTTCTCCAACCTGCACTGCTGTACAATATCTCATTTCTCTTGGAGATAATTTAAGTTGCTTCTCCTTAGGATGTGTTGCTGAGCCATTATTCACACATTTTACTCCTATAAAAACAGTGGGCAGGCGAGTCTGGCACTTCTTTCTGGAGGCAACGAGACTGGGGCCAAATCTGAACTTACGGGGGTAAAAATTTATTTATTATTATTTAATGCAAAATGCTTTAAAAGCCTTGCACTTGGACAGCTCTGGAGCTCTCAGAAATTCTAGTTGTTACAGTGTTTTTTGAAAAATAAACATTTAGTCATCACAATTATTGTGGTGACTGTCTGGTCCAAGGCTGTAAGGAACTAATGTATATCAATGAATCATAAAGATGAGTAAAGTCTGCTATTCTAGAGGGTTGGAATATCAATAAAGGAAACCAAAAGTGAAAAATGTATAAATAGTCATTAAAACATTTAGTTGCAATGTAGAATTAATTTTAATTTACAACAATAGAAAGGTTTTCTGAGTTATTTTAACCCCACTCTTTTCCAACTGGGAGGATGACATTATTTACCTGAACAAACAGAGCAAGGTGGATGAGGTAATTGGAGTGTAGTTATTGTGCTGTAGAGATTATAGAAACCAGAATATTGCATGATTTATACACATAAGCATTATTGCAAAACATGTTCACCTGTGAGAATCAATTGAGACTCAGCTCCAGCATATTTCAGACTATTTCTTGTGGGTGTTTGCTTGTTTAGATTGCTGGGATCTCTGCCTTTAGAATTACTCCTACCTCAAATACAGAACAGAAACCACCTAATCATCTGTGCCTAATAGGAAAAAATTCCCACATCATGATTGCATCACTCTGGAAGCCCATTCCTTCCTCATCCTGCTGGTTATTCCCTCTCAGATGAGTTTGGGGTAGCAGGAAAAAAGGGTGATGCCCCTCCACTCACTCTGTGTGTCATGGTGGCAGGAGTTCTTTCAGTAATTAATCAATGCCCCCTTAGGTAATTAAGGAATAATTCTATATTTATATCCCACTGAAATGAACTGGAATTCTTTTTATTCCAGTTATGTGGAATCTGGTCTTTATTTCCTTTCCCCATAGATGGAAAAGAGTTGTTCAGTGGGGTCAGCACAGGACTGGGATGTGTTTTACCCCGTGCAGAAAGGGGACATGGAATTGCCCAAAGATACTCCTGTGCACAGAGAGAAGTTCTCAGGTGCTGTGAGAGGGAAGGAAACATTTACAGTGAAAGTCCTGACTTAAATCAGAAAATCAAGGATTTCTTTTTATAACAATGATGTTAAGGGTTAATTAGGTTTGGGGAGGTTTTGGTGACCAATTTTTAAATGCTAATATTTCAAAATTCTGCAAACATATCTACCAGGAATATTTATTTGTCCCATTGTGGACTTCCCATCCCTGGAAGTGTCCAAGGCCAGGAGAAACCTGGTCTAGTGGAAGGTGTCCCTGCCCATGGCAGGAGGGTGGAATGAGATGAGCTTTAAGGTCCCTTCTAATCCAAACCATTTCATGATTCTATTATTTATCTACTTACTTTTCAAGTCAGTAAAGTTAAAAACAGTGAACAAAGCAAAAGAAAGAGAGTAAATTCATGAAACTGCTCAAACCTATCACGAAAAGGTGATAAAACCTATTCATGGCTGCAAAGCACTTCCAGTGGAAGCAAGACAAATCACTTCTTAATCCCTATAAACTATTCAGGAACAATCAGGGACTGTCAAAGGAGCTGCAATTATTTACAAATCTGAGGGTCTTTCTCCTTCCAGCAATAAAATTTATGTAACAACCCTAAGTGCTATTTCACTTGGATTGTCTTCATCACTTTTACACTTTATCTTCAAATAAAATGTTAAGTTAAGCAGAAAAATTCAGATGTGAAAATGATGCAATGTCACAGAGAGGTTTTTTCCACATATTTCTTCCTCTCTATTTTAAAGAACAAACCAGCATCAATATCTGCTACCAATTTCCCTTCCTTGGAATATTGATTCCAGTAGTTCTGGTGGAGGGTTGACCTACAAGACATATAAATTATAGTTTATTTTTGTTTGCCATTGTTTGTGCCTGCAATTTCTAGATTAAAA
Source organism: Neopelma chrysocephalum (assembly GCF_003984885.1). Classification (NCBI taxonomy): domain Eukaryota; kingdom Metazoa; phylum Chordata; class Aves; order Passeriformes; family Pipridae; genus Neopelma; species Neopelma chrysocephalum. Next base: position 627,059 of record NW_020897949.1, read on the forward strand.
AAACTTCTGAGGACATTAAGTAAAACTGAGCTTTTCAGGTTCATGAAAATCAAAGATTACACTATAATTTTTATTATATGTTTTATTATTACTAGATAAAAAATAATGCAACCCCAGAGTTATACTAAAAGACTTGAAAAGGCCTCTTATTGTAGAAAATATGCCCATGTCTACTGGTTTATTCTTTCCCTCTCTGCTGGAATAGGTAAATATTCTACTTAATTTGTATTAGTGATAAGCTCCCCATTAAAATCTAGGTTAAGCAGAGAATAAAAAGAATCTCACATGTTTTGGTGTATTAAGCAGGTTTTTACCTTTGTCCAATATGTGTCAGATCAGCAGAGCTTCACATAAGCAAGTTTTAATTACCCGAAATGCAAAATTAATAGTTTCTACATGATTTAAACAAACACTTATTTATTTAGATCAAAGAAAGCAATTAAAGGTATTTGGACAAATTTTAATTACACAAAACATATTTGTATTTCTAACTCAAAGCCAATTCTATTGAATGTTGTTTAAAAATGTATTAGTCTCATTCAGGGAGTATATTAATCCTAAAAGTTCTCGAAAAGCTTGAAAAAAAGGACTTTTCACTTTGTTTTCTAACTCACACCACAGGAAATCATGAGAGGTGACCTTGGGGCTGATGTTTGACTCCTTTCTCACCCTTGTCATGGAAACCACTTGCTCATGGCACATAAATGGTCACCAAGAGCTGAAACAAAATCAGTAAGGAATGGTTCAGTGGACATGATAGCAGATTGAATTATATACCCTGGACCGATCCTCGACCTGGCATTAATTCAGGGCTTGGAAATCTCCTGAGCTTGATGTGTTTTATCCAAAGTGGATATTTCCCAGAGAGGTTGGACCTAAATGACCTTTAAGGTCCCTTCCAACCCAAACCATTCTCTGCTCCCGTGATGTTTCATCTGTTACTTGGCTCAGCTTCTTCCTGAGCCCTCATGCAACTGTGGCATCCTTTGGCAGGAATTCCAGCCCTTCCATGGCATTGTGTGTTTCCCACACTCTGTGCCATGGGCTGGCACCAAAACTAACCCCTCATGTGCCAGTTCTCAGGCCGGTCCAACCCTCTCATGCTTCTTCCCCCTGAGCTCAGGGACGTTCTCAAGGAAGGTGACAAATTAGGAGTGCTTTTCTAGTCCTGGTTCCTGGCCAGACCTGGAGATTGGGCAGTGGGTTTTCCATCCCAGTTTCCATATATCCTGAAGAAGAAGGAAGCAGACACCATGGCATGCATATCCTTAGCTGTTCATAATTAGTGCAAACAAAATATCTCTTACTACACTGAAAATGGTCTAGACTCCAATCAGCCACATTCCCCATGGGCTACAAATGTATCCAAAATCTGGGGGGGTAGATACAAGGAGGAAGCAAGAAATCCATCAGGATATTATTTAAATTTTTTAAAAATCAAATAAAAGTATGAGCAGAAATATGCAAACATCCTACTGCTGCACATTTCATGTTTTCTCTGCATTTTGTGACACTCCAGCCAGCATTGTGGAAAAATCAACAATTTAATCCCAGCTCAGTGTCAGTACAGCCAAGCTGAGGCTTCTCAGACAGATGTGAAAAGCAAGTTCTGTCCAGCAGCACAAGGGGGGGACTTCAGAAGAGTTGTTGGAGTGGAGACCATCAGGACTATGTCCCTCTGACCCATATCTTATTACCCTCCTGCCTCCCACAGTCCTTCCTCTAGTTTTTTCCCTTCACTGGGGTGCAACCTCTTATCACCAAGGAATTTGCTTCCCAGTCATCATCCACAAAAGGCACCACCCAATTTTCCTCTTTTTTTCAAGTGCTTCTCACGTTACAGAATCACATTCACAGAATCCACCAGGTTGGAAAAGACCTCTGAGATCATTGAGTCCAACCTTTGACCCAACCCCACCTTGTCCCCCAGCCCATGGCACTGATGCCACATCCAGGCTCTGCTTAAACACCTCCAGGGACGGGAACTCCACCCCCTCCCTGGACAGCCCATTCCAATTCCTGACCACCCTTTCCAGGAGGAAATTCCTCCTCCTGTCCAACCTGACCCTCCCCTGGCACAGGTGGAGGCCGTTCCCTCTCCTCCTGTCCCTTGTTCCCTGGGAGCAGAGCCCGACCCCCCCGGCTCCCCCCTCCTGTCAGGGGGTTGCAGAGCCAGAAGGTCCCCCCTGAGCCTCCTTTGCTCCAGGCTGAGCCCCCCCAGCTCCCTCAGCTGCTCCTCATAGGATTTTTGCTCCAGCACCTCAACATCCTTCCTTCCCTGTCCCTGTGAGCTGCCATTGCAGGCAATCCCTGCTCAGCCTGGGAGTTGAACCAGCAGTGGAAGAAAGATTTTTAAGTACAAAAAATGCCTTTCCATTCTTTTTCCTGCAGTATGGACCTACTGGAAGTAACTGGTAGGAATCAGTATCAATAACAGGAATGAGACATGGATGTATTATATGGTTTAGAATATACTTGAGATTTTTTAGTGTGGAGCAAAGGAGGCTCAGGAGGGACCTTCTGGCTCTGCAACCCCCTGACAGGAGGGGGGAGCCGGGGGGGGTCGGGCTCTGCTCCCAGGGAACAAGGGACAGGAGGAGAGAGAACGGCCTCCAGCTGTGCCAGGGCAGGATCAGGTTGGACATCAGGAGGAATTTCCTCCTGGAAAGGGTGGTGAGGCCTTGGCAGGGGCTGCCCAGGGAGGTTTGGAGTGCCCAGCCCTGGAGGTGTCCCAGGAAGGCCTGGCCGTGGCACTCAGTGCTCTGGGCTGGGGACAAGGTGGGGATGGGGACAGGGGGATCCGTGGGCTGGGAGGGCTTTTCCAACATCAGGAATTCTGTTCTCTGTGAAAGGATTAGTGCATTTGGTCTCACCTCATCCAGGGGCTGCATCAAGGATGAACCCCAAAATAAACAAGAATCTTCATTTTACTTGAGATTATGTAATGTGAAAAGTTATTGGAAATAAACATAGAGCTTCATTCCTTCATCTTACAAAATGGATTTTCACAGTAGTTGTGCCAGAGAGGGTTCAGGTTGGATATTTGGAAAAATTTCTTCCCCAAAAGAGTAGTTAAGCAGTGGAAAGGGGTGCCCAGGGAAGTGGTGGGGTCCCCATCCCTGGAGGTGCTCAAAACCCGAGCACTGCAGGCTGGTTTAGTGGCCATGGTGGGACTTGGTCAAAGGTTGGACTTGATGACCTTGGAGACTTTTTCCAAATGATTCTGGGATTCTGTATTTCTGTACAAGATTACAGCAGTGAACTCCCAGCAGTGCAGGCTCACAGCGTTTTCACAGGACCGATTTCAGGTCGAGGGGAAACATTAATTTCTCTGTGCTTGGGGTTGTTCAAGCCTTGCCCAGTTCCATCACAGTGAGTAGCACTTTATTCAGGGTCACATTCTAATTTTTCTAGGAATGTTAAATTATGTCTTTCCCTGTGATTTTGTACTTGAGGGAGTAGCATAAGGCATGAAATGCTACTTGATATGAGTAAAGGTTCAGGAATCAACCAGGGGGGTTGGAACCAGATGATCTTTAAGGTCCCTTGCAATCCAAACTGTTCTGTGATTCTATGACTATATGTAAGTACATAACATTAAAGGATATTCAAGGAATAGTGATCCTGAAAGAATGTTCTAAGATAACTATAGAAAGTAATTCAATTAAAAAAAAACCCAACCAAACAAAAAAACAACAAACCCCAAAGGCATAAACAACCAAACAACTGCAAACTGTTCCATATTCTACAAGAAGGAATTGTCTCTTCAGTTTTTTCTATTTTTGGTACTTGTACACAACTTAGTTTGGATGCTTTTTTCCTTCACTTCTGTAGATTTTAATCTAAATTAGTGTGAAACTAATGGATGAACTAGAAAGCCTCTGTTATATAGAGAGAAATAGATGTAACACCTTTCTATTTACCCAGAGCAGCAGCTTGTTATTGAGGAGTGAATTGACTATTGTGCTGTTCTGGCAAACACAAAGAGCCATTTAAAAGGTATAAAACCAGCTGCCCACAGAAATCCAGCACCATGCAGCACTTTTTCATCTGCTGTTGTACATCTGTTTTCAGGGGCTCCTTTAGCACATTCTCTTGCTGAAATAACGACACAAAGAGACAAAAATGGAGCATTAGTGGCAGGGAAAGTTCATCCTACTGCTGCTGGATAAGGCACTGACACTGAACAGTGATAGACCAAACCAGCTCAGTCTGAGCTGAAAATACCATTAATGTAATCTGTTCCTGCACACTCTGAGAGATGAAGTTGCTGTATTAGAATTAAAAATAAAAAATGTCTTCTCCATGCAGAGGAATAAGCTGGTTTATGTTAGGAATGTTTTATGTTAATGTTTCTTTTCTTTTTTTTAAGTATCTGTGCTTAAGTAGAAAATAAAGATAATTTTGCGAAGGAAAATTAAAATAAACCACAGTCTAAACAAATCCTTATCACTTTCCAGCTCCTCTGTTAGTTCTGTCCCAATGAAAGCAGAATGATTAACAGAATAATTTAGAGGGGGAAAAGGTGAAATGATCTTTTGTGTTAAGTCTGCTGCAAGAAAGCTTCCCAATAAGGAGGGTCAAGAGAAAGTTTAAGTAAAATTCATATATATATATATAAAATAGTGTTGATCATGACACATGACAGCAGTTAGTATTAGTACACAAGTGGGCAACGATGGTTCACAGAATCACAGAATCCCAGGACATGCTGAGCTGGAAGGGACCCACCAGGATCATCCAGTCCAACCCTCAGCCCTGCCCAGGCCCATCCCCAAGAGTCACCCCCTGTGCCCCAGAGGATCAGCCAAACCCTCCTGGAGCTCTGGCAGCCTTGGGGCTGTGCCCACTGCCCTGGGGAGCCTGGGCAGTGCCCAACCAGCCTCTGGGGGAAGAACCTTTGCCTGAGATCCAACCTGAGCCTGCCCTGGCACAGCTCCAGCCATTCCCTGGTAAAAAATCCCAGACCAAATAAATCACAGAATCCCAGGATCCCTGAGGTTGGAAAAGCCCTCCCAGCCCATGGATCCCCCTGTGCCTGATGCCCCCCTTGTCCCCAGCCCAGAGCACTGAGTGCCACGGCCAGGCCTTCCTGGGACACCTCCAGGGCTGGGCACTCCAAACCTCCCTGGGCAGCCCCTGCCAAGGCCTCACCACCCTTTCCAGGAGCAAATTCCTCCTGATGTCCAACCTGACCCTGCCCTGGCACAGCTGGAGGCCGTTCCCTCTCCTCCTGTCCCTTGTTCCCTGGGAGCAGAGCCCGACCCCCCCTGACTCCGCCTTATTTTTACCCTTAGTAAAAGACAAATTCAATCCAGAGAAGACTCCACTTGGGCAACATCATTTAATTCCGTATTTGTAATACACTGGATTGGTTAGAGAGTTGTCAAATAACATAACCTCTGGTTGGTGTTCCCTCTTAACTCATCCCAATCTCCTCAAAGACTTCACTTACAAGCCCTTTTTTCCTAATTCAGGCCAATGAAAACTCCTTAAAAAGAATAAACCTATGAGAAGAGGACTGCTTTACTGAGAGAAAACCAAAACAAAAAAACCCCTAAAACATAGCAGAAATACCATAAATACTGAAATATTAGTTCCTTTTCATCACTGAATTTCTGCCACCAAAGGAAAAAGGAAAAGGTTTGTTGATAAGCAAGGATAATTTATTTCAACTTTTTAAAAGGAATAGCAAAGATCCTTAAGTATATCATACCCTGGGCTAAATTGTGTTTCATTTTCAATTATTTGAATAAAGATTTTCCCTGTAAATAAGGTGTATCTATAATTTTGTCTGTACTGTTCTGCAGGAGCAGAGGCACACATCGACAGTGTGCGACAAAACGACATCATAAAATATGATGAGTTCGTGGAAAAGGAAATGCATCCTCCTGGCTCTGCAACTTTTACCTTTTGCAGTAAAAACACAGACCAACTTTCACAGTGGGAACTCAGCAAATCCACAGGATGCTGGAGCACTTGCTCCTTCAGAGCATTAATTAGTGTGCTTAAATGGTTTCTCAGAGCACAACTGCATTAGAAAGCAAATTGAATTGAGTGAATTGGAAACACAATCCAAGTTAGTGGTGACATTACATTGGAGCAACTATTTAATATCATTTCTGCTGCTTTTTGGAGGGAATTTTGTGAAGCTGTGTGACAGCTGGCACAGCTGGCACAGCTGGCCAGAGCTGCTCCTTGGCTGGGCATCCTCTCTGCCAAATACTAAAGCAGCAAGGAAAAAAAGACCCTTTTCAGTGTATCTAAAAATCCTTTTCCCACATCATCTGAGCATTGCAGAGTTATTAATGTATTTCTTTCCCTCAGAATCAATTGCTGCCTGATTGAAAGTAAAGAATAGTAAGAATAATGGAAAAAAAATATTATAAATTATGACACTCGCTTTCAAGGGTGATGCTGGGACTGGAACAAACCATGCTCTAATGTTCCTGTAGACAACATTACAACAGGATTTAGGTGGTTCTGTTGTTCAGGTGACTTCAAAGGCTTTAGGATTCTCCATAATCTGGAAAATGCTCAGCAAAAGGCAGGGAGGGGAGGACCTGAGTCACTGTTTACAAGGCTGAGGATTTGCTGGTGCAGCACAGCACAAATAATCTTGTGAAACTCCCAGCACTTTTCTTTCTTCTACTTTTATTTTTTTCTTTGTTTATTTTCCCCCAGATAAATGTTCTAACTGCTGCAACCTCCTTTCTCGTTATTTTGGCAGTCCTTTTTTAAATTTAAGCAATGAAAATCCTTTGTATTTTTACCTGAAAGAACGGGGGAGTTTGAGTTCATCCAGAGGCATCTGCACCTGGCAAAATAAAGCAGCCTGACATGGGCAGAGATGGAGGAGCAGTCACTGAAACTCTTCATATTCAGGAGTAATTTTCCTCAGCTTAAAAGAAACAAAGATAACTAAAATATCCCAGAATGATATCACAGATATCACAGAATCTTCTGGGTTGGAAGGGACCTACAAGGATCATCCAGTTCAAGCCTTAATGCAAGAGAAATTTTAAAGTGTAAAATCCAATGAGGTTTTTTTATGTAAGACTTATTTTAATAGATAAATTAAGGTTTTTTATTATGTACGTCCTCTTACCTGGAATTCCTATCAACATTTAACTCACTGGAAGAGCTGACTTTTTCAGCTGGAGGACTAAGAACCTTTTCTTCATCTTTGAATAGCAAAATAAAATAAAAAAAATAGCCTATTGAATCATCTGAACATTTTTCCTGATGTTTTCCAGTCTTGTGCCATATATATTCTAGTAGAAGTTTTATTTTATTTTATTTTTAGTATAGGAACAAGATGGCTTTTTTTATGGGTGTTAAAGTACAGTTTAACCACTTCCCTGGTATCAGGAGCAATCAAGCAACCATAGAAACATGGAATGGTTTGGGTTGGGAGGGACCTTAAAGCTCATCCAGTCCCACCCCCTGCCATGGGACAGCTTCCACTAGCCCAGGTTGCTCCAAGCCCTGTCCAACCTCACCAACAGATCCTTCTTTTGTTCCTTCACTTCATGTTGGAAAGATGTGGGGAGTGGAAAGATGTTCCACTCTCCAAACTGCCCTGGTTTAGATTCAGTTTTGTTCCAATACCCCATGAAATGATGGCTGGGAGCTTTGTGAACCTGCTGACAAGTTGTGGCAGGATGGCCCATCCTGGTAACACCTGGAATCCAATCTGGGAATGCACACAGTGCAGGCCAGCATGGAAACCGTCACGGAAACCATCATGGAAAACATCATGGAAACATTCATGGAAACCATCATGGAAACCATCATGGAAACTGTCATGGAAACCATCATGGAAACCATCATGGAAACTGTCATGGAAAATGTCATGGAAACTGTCATGGAAACCATCATGGAAACTGTCATGGAAACCATGATGCAAGTTCAACTGCTGGCCCAGGGTGTTGTCTTGGGGTTGAATTCTGCTAAAACCAACCTGGCTCACCAACTTCAAACACACATTCTGCTTTTGGAAGCAGGATTTGAGGGATGAGCTGCTCGGTGGCCTGGAAATCTGTGACTACCAGTCCATCACTGGAGAACTCTCCAAGCCCAGTCCAGCTTCCAGGGGGCAGATTCTTCCACAGACTTCCCTGAAGTGTGGAGCTTCCCCTGGGAAGCAGGGACAGCTCTCCAGGGTCTCTCCCCAGGGCTTAAGACAGAGATCTGTCTACTGTCTTGTTTGGTGAGTTATACCAACCTCTACTTAAGGATTTTCTTTTGCTGGCTTTGACACAATATCTCTAATATAATTGCTTTGATACAGTGCACTACATTACTTTATGCTCTATTATACTTTCCTAGTAGCTTTTTACACTGTGTAGTAAATAATTATGGTTGAGATCTTTCATTGTTCATTTATTCATCAGCTGCACCTCAACCCTTCTCTGAGGAGCTCAGGAAGCCAGGGAGTCCTTTCTGCACCTCGTGACTCAAGGTCAGGGCTTCTTTAATAACTTTGTCTGAGCCTTCCACTCTCTCCCGTGACACAAGCAGGACCCTGGTTTCCCCTGGCCCAGGAGCTCTATCTGGCCTGTGAAAAGAGATGCAAGTCCTACATTTGGCCACATTGGGGTCCTCAATTTGGCCACAAAACCCCTCATCTTTTGTTTCACTCCTGAATGATTACAGACCTACGACTCACGTGATTTAGAGTTCCAAGCCTGCAGTGGCCCAAACTAACCAATGAGAAGCAAAAACAGTATTTCTGAAAGGAAATAATGAAAATGTTTGATTGCTGGTTTTTGTTTGTTTGTTTGTTTGTCTTTTATCTCAATGAAAACATTCTTATTTTAGCAGCATTAAATCAAAAGTGAGAGACTAGTAGTATTCATTTCCATAACCTCAATAGGCACATAATGAGATTACTTCTATTTCCACAAGCTAAAGAATTACGTGTGTCTTTTGCACTTGTTCCTTGAGGTTTTGTTTGAAAAACAGGTAGGAAGTAAAATCTAGATATTTTCCAGCTACATAAATTTACCTTTTTTTACTACGGGGTAAAGGGAACCTTCTTTAAACATCTAAATGTCAAGAGCTATTAAATTAATACAGGTTTACCCTGTAGAAGGTGAGATACCAACAAACTGACAGTGAAAATTAATCCATGCATTTGTATTTAAAAAGAACTCGATTAAGGGTTTAGGATGGGCTTGGCTGAGAGGACAGATGAGTTTTTTGAACTCATAAAAAATGTTTAAAAATGTGGGGTTTGCATATGTCTAGAAATGGAGATGGATAACAGGGATGTAAAACAGGCCTCTCTTTGCTTTGTATCAGCTGAAGCTGGTGCAGAATTAATTGCCTCTAACACCTCTCATGTAAGTCTGCTGCATTAATGATAAAGTCATTTTTAATGCACTTTGAATCTTACACTTTTCACCTTATTTTTCCTGTGTATTGGGTACAAAGTACCTGAAAAACCTGCACAAATTATATTCAGTGAATGCAGCCACTGACTGGAATGCAGCATGATAATTAAAGCTCATTAATTAGTTTTGTTTTTGCTCTCTAACCCCTTGCCAAGGAACTGGTAATCCTTCTAATCCTCCTCCAGTAGCCATGTCCTACCAATCCATCTTGTAGGAAGGATGGCAGTGTTGGATTTATTTCAGCATTCAAACCAAAATTAACTTTAAAATCATCCAGGAGAGATTTTTCTGGCCTGAAATCTCTGCCCAGTATCCCTGAGTTTTATTCCTTTGACCATGGATAACTCTCAAAGCAGGAGCTCAAGGGATTAATGACTTGTATGTTGCTCAAGCCTTGAAGTAACAAAAGCTGATGGACCAATCTTTCAAATAATAACATGGAAAAATACTTGACAAATCTAGATAAGCCCATTTTTTTCTGTTATCAGCTGGATTCGCCTCATAACAACGTCCCCTCATCACAATTCTCTCACTAAAGTGGGATGAGAATTGTGTGAAATCACCACAGTTCACGCAAAACATTTTCTCCTTGATGTGCAGAGAATTGTAGTTTGAGGAGGGAACTTTTAAAGGTCTTGAGAACACAGAGTTAAATCAGACAACACAGGGAGAAAAAATATGGGTACAGAAAACTGAAAATCCTGTGGAAACACTAACCTGTGCTCAAGGACAGCATATGTGAGGATATATAAAATATACAGAACAGAACAGAGGGTGCAGAGCAATCAGGATCAATCATCAAAGAATTAGTCATCAATGGTGAGAGGCAGCAGTAAAATTGGCTGCCTTTGGGATAATTCTTTGGTGAAGTAAAACACGTTAATGTTGTTGAGACAACAGTTGCCCCGAGAAGTCTCTTGTTAAGAATCCAGCAAGCATCAGAAATTAGGAAACTACTCTAACAAAACAGATTGTTTGCTACAGAACAGGAGGAACAGTAAAGGCACCTTAAGGAAAATTTGGTTTCATTGCATTATGTTAAACACAGATATATGTTTCAGTGAGACCCCTAAAACAGAGGAAAAATATGTTGTTTCATGGCATCTTTTTCCTTAAACCCAGTATTTATTAAAATCCTGCATCAGAGGACTTTGTAGTTTTCAAACTGTAGTTTTCAAAAATCTATATGCAGCATGGAATAAAGAAAACCAAAATTACATTGCATAGCTGATTCAATAGAAAGATTCACTATAAAGATACAGTTAAATATAGAGATACATTTGAATATTTCTCATGGTTCTATTCCAAACAAGACATGAGTTTTGTATAGCTACAGGGAAAAATGGAACATTTCCAGGTGTCTTCTGTTGCTTTTCTGGGATTGCCAATGGTGTGGCTTCTACATTCCCATATTTTTTCCCTCAACAAAGTATTGTAACTCAATATGGAACATTAAACTCTGATATAACACCAAGCTAAAATATTGTCTTACTGTTACAGCGAATTAGAATAATTCTTATTAAATTAAGGGCTGTTGTACTTCTGAAGCTGAGAAGTAATTTTTTTTTATTAAATTTCCTTGTGGAAAGGATGTATTTCCTGAAATGCTGAAGCATTCCCAGAAAATGTTTTGTTTTACAGTAACCGGTGCCAAAATTTGCAGGATTAACCACGTAATTCCTGGGCACTGCATCTCTTCATCTCCTCACTGCCTTTTTCACAAGTCTCGAGACACTGAGCAGAAAGTTCAACGCTCCTGAAATCTCCAATAAAGACCCAAAACCCTGTGAAGTTCTGGTTTAGTGTGAGCATTAGCTGGAAAATTTAAACCTCCAAGCACTCAGGAGTGAAATGGGCTCTGAGGGGTTTTTTTCAGTGCTGAAACCCTGCAGAAACAGGTTTTTGGGGTCCAGTAGGAGACCCTCACACTGCACAATGAGAGGAGAGATGCACAAGGTACCAGAGTAGGGGGAGACTCCAACTCAGTTAAGAAAGTCAAAATAAGTATTTTTTAAATTCCCAGACTGACCTTTCTAGGGTGATTTGTGAACCACCCAAAGCTTCTCTCCCTCATGGCAGAGGATCAGAGTTTCAGAGACACACACTGATATCTTTCCCAAGTCCAACCTGGTTATTCTCTGCATGGATAACAGAAACTCAGGAATTACCCAGGAACTGTCAGTCCCAAGACTCTCCTCAGACTCACAGAAGAAAATTACCCATACTTTCCAAAGGAAGTAAAATAAAGGCAGAAGTTCCTTAGGAGTCAGAAACTCTGTTATTCTTCTCCTTAAATTCAAAAAGGAACTAAGTTGAAAGTTTTTCTTTAAGCAAATGGAAAGAAGGCTCTTCTCAGGGCTCCAGCAGTTCAACACCTTAATCTTTGACCTCTTATTTCATGACGAGCCTCAGTGCAGATTTTTTAGGAATAAATGAATGGCAAATCTGCTGTGATTATTTTTCTTTTTTTTTTTTTTTTGGTCAGAAAACTACTCCTGGCCTTTAACAGAGGTGGCAATTTGCTTCTTGAGGAAAAAGCAAAGGGGATTACAAAACAACCACGGATTTGAAACGTCTTGTCCGGGGAATAACACATCATCTGTGCTCAGCAGCCTCATGATAACTGTGTGAAGTGCTTCAATCAGTGCATTTCACACATACTTTTCAGCTCTACTTTAGGTGGTTAAATATGTAGTTGGGATCTTTTTGTTAGTTTGTTGTTTGGGGTTTTTTCTTCCATATTTTGTCCTAATCACTAGTGCTGGAACCCACTGGAAAAGGAGAATAAAAAATAACAAAACAAACCCAAAAAACTCTTTTTTTTTTTTTTGCTGCTGGAAATATCCATTTTTTTACATAATCATTGTGTCTTTTATTCTGAGTTCTATAAACCTCTAGGTGGTAAAAAAGCATGAAAACCAGAAGGAAGGAATCATTTTTTTGGCATGCAAGGCTGCTGCTTCTGGCTAATTCCAGGACACACCTAGTTAAGTGAATTAGTAGATGTTGCCCTTTTCCCCAGAAACTTTAAAGAAGATAATTGAGGAGCAGAGCAAACGGAAGCCACAGTGGTTGGGCAGATAAGGGCACCCCTTGGAGCTAAAAGACACAATAGCTGCTGTCTGGGACTATGCACATGAGGCACCGAGGCAGAGGATGATTTCACTGTTGAACATAAAAGCACATAAAGCAGGATTAAAAATATGAGCTCACAATAATAATTACTAGAGCAATACCAGCTTGTTTGGAGCTCAGGCACACAAATACAGCAGAATGATGGAGACAAACTAGGCTTTTTTTATACCTAATGGCCCAGTAAATATATTATTGCCATGGCCAGGAGATGACCTCTGGTTTTATATCAGCTATCCCTGATGCCAACTGTGCAGGACTCCAGTCCTGGCTGTTGGGCTTGTTATTAGCTTGTTATCTCTTGTTACAACCTGCAGCTTCACTGGAGGACAGCAGCAAACAGCTCAAAGTCCAGGCACAGAGTCAAAGCACGAGCCCAGAAGTAGAAGCAGAGCCAACACTGGGTTGCATTGAAAAAACGAGACAGGACGAGAGGAAACGACCTCCAGTCACACCAGGGAAGGGTTAGGTTGGACATCAGGAAAAAATTATCACAGGAAGGGTTGTAAAGCATTGGAGGGGCTGCCCAGGATAGTGGTGGAATCCCCATCTCTGGAAGTGTTAAAAAAAGTGTGGATGTGGCACTTGAGGACATGGTTCAGTGGCGAACGTGGTGGTGGTGCTGAGCTGATGGTTGGACTTGTTGTCTTAAGGTTCTTTTCCAGCCTTAATGGTTCTGTGATTCCACTCTATGATATCCTTCCACCTTCCTCCCAACCCTCTGAGATTTTTTTTTTCCTAAATAAAAGTCTGGAAGCCGCTGGAATGACTGCTGTGTCTGATAGCTGCCTCTCTCCACTCTGCTTGCCACAGAATCCAAACAATTTTTCCTACCTGAGCCACAGGGAGTAGCTACAGGTAAGTTTTGTTTTATTTTCTGTATTAAATAAAAATTCTCTGCTGTCATTTTAGCTCGTGTCAAGTATCAGGCCATTCCTGCCCCTCCTTCCAGTCCAAAATGTTTCTTGTTGTAGAAAGAAAAGGCTTGAAATCCCAAATCTGAATTGATATCAACGAAAAAGCCAGGATTTAATGACTAAATTGTTTTAATGAGCTTTGGATCTGACCATTCACTCAGTGAAAATGTTACACAGTGAAGGGCTTTTATGAATTTAGAGCTTCTTACCAGTTTTGATGAGCATCAAAACTCCCCTTATACAAATTCCTGAGTTTAAGTCTCTCTCCTGTCTTTACTTTTCATATTAGAAAGAAGGAATCAAGTACATATCTTAAAATTCAAAGTGCTGTCAACTAAGCAAAATGGTTTGTCTCTAAGAGAAACCTTTTTTTTATATTCTAACTCTCTATTACACAAATAAGACAATCAGTGATAAATACAACTCCCAGAATAAGGGGCTATTTAAGTTGCTAAAAGATGCTGCTCTAATGTAGGAGAGAAAAAGAAAGCGAGTAGTTAAAATGCACAACTTCAGACTTTGGTTAATCATTTTTAATAATAAATTTACCTGAAAAAAGGCCTTGTGAAAAATAGTGATATTTTCCAGTGACTTGCCTTGACGTGTGGGGAATCAGTGAAAGGAGAAAAAAAAAGATGGAAATAGAAGTACAAAACAATTAATTAGTGCTGGGGTATTTTCTACAGTTATCTTTTTTCAGATGGAAGCATTAACTAAAACTGAATGTGCATGAAAAACTTTGTATTTATTATAAAGGAAGGAAGATGAGGCTGACAATCTTATCCAACACTTAAATAAATTAAAATAAGGCTCAAACCATGTAAAGATGGAAAGGAAAGACTAAAAGTATAAAATACCAGTCCTGCTCTGCAGTGGGTTGGAAAAGTGATTTCACAAATTAAACATTATGAGTTCCAGCATCAAGAAGTCAAAAAACTGACTGTGATTGGTGCAGTCCTTAATTAAGACAAATATTGCTCCATGCTAGTAAAAGGCTCAGTTTCCTAAATAACAGTCCTGCATCCCCAGTGGGATAGAATATTCTCAGAACCTGTAAATAGCATTTCACTTTATCTAAATTAGAGAGTTTGCCAGAGGGCTGGAGGAGCTCTGCTGGGAGGAAAGACTGGAAGAATTGGGATTGCTCAGCCTGGAGAGGAGAAGCTTTGGGGTGACCTGACTGTGGCCTCCCAGTGCCTGAAGGGGCTCCAAGAATCATGGAGAGAGACTCTTGACAAGGGATGGAGGGACAGGACACAGGGAATGGCTTCCCACTGCCAGAGGGCAGGGATAGATGGGATACTGGGAAAAAATTCCAGGCTGTGAGGGTGGGGAGGCCCTGGCCCAGGTTGCCCAGAGAAGCTGTGGCTGCCCCTGGATCCCTGGAAGTGTCCAAGGCCAGGTTGGACGGGGCTTGGAGCAACCTGGGCTGGTGGAAGGTGCCTGCCCATAGGAGGGGGTGGCACTGGATGGGCTTTAAGGTCCCTTCCCACCCAAATTATTCTAGGATTCTGCCTTTATTTCTTTTCTTTCCCTCCCATTCACAATGATGCAGCACAACTTCTTGAACCTGCCAGGACACACGTGGATTTAGTTCAAGCTTAACTTCAAGCCTGTGATCACGTTTTACTGCCACTTTGGCAGACTGAGGACAATGACAGGTTGCCACTTGTCCCAAGAGGAACAAAATCCTGGCATTTAAGCTCTACCTGCTGCCATCTGATTGAAGATCTCCTGTGTTTCTGTCCTCTGTCCTGTCTCTGGACACAATTTCACAGAAAGGATTTGGTTCGGGCTCAGAATTAGGGACCTATTTGTAAAAACCGGTCAAACTTCTAATAAAAATGCCTGATGAGTTTATTATCAAAAAATATTAAACCCAACTTGACTTAAATCTCAGTCCACGGAACCATATTTCAAGGGGGAGGGGACAGTAAAACAATAATGAGGAACATTCTGGGTTTATTCAGCTGTTTCAGTTTCTTAATTAGATGTCATAGTTGATTGCAGGAGGTTCAGGATGTTCTGCATTCTTCACACTGAAACTTCTAATGAAACAATCATTTTAATTATCTTTTTCTGCATTGCTGCTCTGATTTCTGTGCAAAGTTATTGGACATAAAGCCAATTTTTAAAATAGAGATAACTCAATTTATGGATGTGTCTGTGTATAATTGATTTGATTTCCAACATAACCACGATTACAGGAAGATGCACTGACAGATATCTCAAAGTCTCAGGGTGTCCAGAATGTGGCCTCTTCTCCCTGGAATTACACAGACTCTTTCTCCACATCTAAATCCTGTCACCTTGTGGGAAGAAACAAGGCTTTGTTTGCCATGATTAACAGATTCCATGAACTTCTTGATTTCTCCCACTACAACTAATTAATCAAATTATAAATAAATTATGATTAAATATAATTTAAATCATAATTTAAAAAAAATTATAATTGAATTCTTTGCCCTTTGCTACCAGTCCTGAAAATCCTGAAGACATTGCTTTCTGTTCAGCCTCTTGCCATGACCTGCCATGTTTTCCCTGAGTATAATTGTCAGGAATGATCTCCAGGCAGATGGAGCCCCTGCAAGGTTGGAAATTCCCCCTGCAGTTCTGTTAAGTGACAGTTTCATCCCAGGGAAAATAAAGCAGCTTCACACCATCTGATCCTGGTTAATGTGACAGCCCTGACTTTAAAGTGAATTAACATGAGCTCCTTCCATCCCGGGAATCCAAATGAGGGCCTGGAGAAAGGGGAATGGTAATTGGATTTCAGATGTTACAAATGCAGAAAGGGAAGGAGATTTCATTTCCCTTTTCCACAAACCAGAAGCTCCCCTGACCTGAAATCAGGAGTGAAAACAGAGCCAGGAGCTGCAGATCTGACCCAGAGAAGGGGTTTAGTCCACGCCCAAAATGGACTTTAAAACAGAATCTCAAATCTTAAAAAAAATCCAAATATTCACTTTGGACTTTCTTTGATGATTGAGGTAATTGCAGGTTTATGAGAGAGAAAAAGTGCAATGGGGCTTCTTATTTTACTACTTTTTTAATACTTTATCTTGGAAGTGAGGGCTGATGGTGGGAATTTAGGGAGAGGTGACAGGAAAATTGTGAGGATTATCTCCATCTTATGCTACTGAAACAAAGAAAACAAAACCTCCAAATTTAATCAATCCTGGAAAACCTAATTTACAAAACTTGTGTTTAGACAACATGGGGTGAAAACTGAGGAGAAATTTGGGGCTAATTACAGCTAAAAAGCTATTTGGAAAATAGATTTCATTCCATGTGAAATGCTGCCATGGAAGATTTCTGAAAACCAAAATCTGATTATTTTTTTTTTCCAAATTCAGTGGGTATTCTAATTGATTCAGTACCATGAAAAACCACATTCCACAAAATCACAATGAGGGGTTTTTAAAATAATTCAACCTTTTCATGTAGACATATGTAATGTTAAAATATTTTAGACTAAATGTTAATAATGCCATATATCACCTGCACAAAATCTACATTTTGATTTTGATGAATGATCCAAAAGACAGCTGAGACAAACAGGCCATTTTTATTATCTAATCAGTGAAAGGAAACAAATAAAACTTCATTTTCAAGTGTTTCCCTGTTTGTTGGAGCAACTCTAGTTCCCAAAAAGTTTGGGGTTTAATGAAATTCCATTTTCAAACTAAAAGATCTCTTAAAAAATGGTTTTTTTTCAGCCATGTTTGATTATCAGAATACAGATTCCCACCATGGACAAGCTGCTCCCTGTTGATGCCTCAATTATTCATTCAAGTCACTAAATCCCATATTTCACTGGGAGATTACTCCAGTCAACAAATTACGTGGGTACACTTATTTTTCTCCATTAAAAAAAAATAAATATATAAATAAATATATAAGTGAATAAATATAAAAAATAATATATATTTATCTATATGATTAAATAAATAAATATATACATAAATCATCTGATTCAGCCTTGAGCGATAAAGAACTTAAGTAAATAAATAGGTGTTGAGTCAGGACCATTGTCAGTGTTTCACATTCTTCCAGTTACCCTTCCTGGAGTGCAGTTCATCACCAAAATGCTTTGTTTGGATGACTTTAAACCAGAAATAATTAAACTCACTAAACTATAGAGACCCCAAACTGAGCCTGTGGAGCTTCATGTGGAACTTCAGAATCAGAATGTGAGTGGCATGAACTAGAGCTTATTTTATATTTGATTTGTAAGACTTTTGGGTCATACAATTCGTAATAAATTGGGCAAAACTTCTTAACAAAACAATGGGGAAATTCTCCAAGTCAGAAAAAGTCAAATTATTTACAGCACCAAGTGGATTTAAGTGTAGAATTTGTTCCTTGGGAAGACTCCTTTCCTGTCTTTCATAAAACCTCTATTCCCTTAAGGTGGATCTCTCATGTCCCTTGATTATTAAATGATTCCTCAGGCTAAGAAAAATTGAAAATTTGACATGAAAAAATATAAAAATTATATTCTATATGTGATAATAATTATATATAATAACATATTTATAATAAAATAATATAGTGTAATTTTAGCATATATTATAACAACACATTTTTATATATATTATAATAATATATTAAATAAACATTGAAAGTTTTTATAGGAAAAAAAGGAAGCAAAAATTGGAGACTGAGACTTCAACCCTTCTGATCCATAAGGAAAATGTCCCATTGATCTGCACATCTCTCCATTTTGATATTAATGTCATCAGAATTCTCTTCTCATGCTGAGAAAAGGGGCTACAGCCTTTTCTATAAAAATAATCTCCTTAAAGAAGTCTGTTTTCTATTTATCCATTCAGTTATATCACAATGACAAAGGCTTGCTGGTTTATTTTTCCCAATTAACAATTCTAGGAGGCAACTCTGATTTAAGTCCTGTCCTGGGGCAAAAATATTCCTCTTTCTCCACTTGTAATTTACCTCCTGCCTTTGTAAGATGGTCTTTTATTTTATTACCCATTACACATCTTCATTTGACATATATATATTTATATATAAAATATATACGAATATATATATTCACATTGTTGAATTCTTGTGTTGACCATTGTCTCTCTCTGCCAGACATCACGATTTCTTTTTTAAAAAAATATTTTTTTATCTTCATCTCCCTGAAAATCTCCTGGGACAAACTCACAGTCAGTTATTTCTTGCTTGTCCTGATTTTCCTGGGATCACTCTCCCTAATTGCCAAACATCCTGGAGTGGGATACGGCACAAGCATCCTTCAAAAGCTCCCAATAGGTTGTTTATGTAAATTAATAAATTCCTTAAGTTTATATAGTGGAGAGCAAAGACATTTTCCCCCCGTGCAGTCCCCCAGGAATGCTCATGGTTCAAAGGCAATGATTTACACTTTCTAAAAGAATATTTTTCTAACCAATGTGTATTATTTAGGTTTTTATCACTAAGCTAAACCAAACCAAAAGCAGATTCTTAAATATTGTGTAGCTCTACATATGAAACACGTGATTTACAGGACATGGAATTTCTGTCAGAAATAGTAATTTTAATGGATTCACATGGATATTTTCCAGCCTCATTATAGCAAATCCATGTGGCTCTAGTTAGTGTCACAGGATTTACTTGCATATGTATTTATCTGTAAAGCTAATAATCTGCTAATGATTTAGCATTTAAAGCACTTTAAAATGTTGCCCCTTAAAGCTTCTAAAATAATTTCCACATCTAGATTTGGATGCATTTGAATTTCTTTGGGTTGCCTGGGCATTTTCCTCTCTGTTAATAGAAATTTAAAAGTGCATATAGGGACAGAGACTGCAGCAGAATTTGACAAGGCATAATAAAAGCTGCTAAGTATGGGGAAAAATAAAATATACACAGTGTAACCACCTTTCTGGGAACAAAAGCATTAACTTTTCCCTTAAAGCTCTAATGATTTATCATGTAAGTCTACTTGTGACTCTATTATCCCATTGATATATGAGGGAGGTGCACGTTAAAATCCCATTAATACCCTGTGCCATTGATAAAATAGACTCTCTGAGCTTACAAATCACTGCAAGGAAAAACAACTGTGCTTCCAAGCCTCACTCTGGAAAACATTATTTGGTTGTGTTGCACCAAAAGTGCTGTGCAAACAAGAAATGAATCACAGGTTGTTGCACCCAAACACCTCAAAGTGTAAGAATGGGCAGAAAAGCCTCATCACTGTTACAACTGGCTTTGTCAGCAGGTTTTTCCTCTTGTAATCTAATACCACAACACCAAATTATCCAAAAAAAAAAGATGATTTAATGATTAAATTCATTAACAATGACTTCATTCTAAGTTTTGATTCAGTTATGTCAAAGATAAAAGAGTAGCAGGAGTGTTTCTGGGATTGTTGTGTGGACAACTCTGGCTCAGCAATTGTTTGGATGTCTGTGGAGAAAAGTCCCATGAAAGGACCTTTTGCAAATCATTGAAGCAGAGAAAGTTTTCTGAATAAATGAGCCAACAAGAGACAAGGGGTGTATGGAGGGTTTAAATAAAAAAAAAAATCAAGCCAACAGCACATAAAAGGGAAAAAAAGGGAGTGGAGGGTTCCATCATGGGATTGAAGTGTAGATGTCTGCTCTGGAGGGTCCCATCATGGGATTGAAGTGTAGATGTCTGCTCTGGAGGGTTCCATCATGGGATTGAAGTGTAGATGTCTGCTCTGGCTTGGTGTTCTTTGTGGGCTGCAGGGAATCCCTGCTCCACTGTGGACTTCTCCGTGGGCTGCAGGGAAATGTCTGCTCTGGTGGCTGAGCACCTTCTCCTCTTCCTTCTTCACTGACTTTGCTGTTATCAGTGTTGTTTATCACTTCTTTTTTTCCCCCTCATTCCTCTTCCTATGGCATGTTTTTGTCCTTTCTTAAATATGCTTTCACAGAGGTGTCACCACCTTGCTGCCCGCACCCAACATACCACTCATGTCTTGGAAACCAAGGACAGAGATGCCACATTGTTTCTGGCAACCTGTTCTAAGGCTTGATTCGATCAGAGTGGCTTCTCTTCCTCTTTGTATCAAATTGGAGCAACCCTTGTTTCAGTTTAAGGCTGTGATGTTTTGTTCTCCTGCTGTGCACCCCAGAAAAGAGAAGCTTTGGGGTGACCCGACTGTGGCCTTGCAGGACCTCAAGGGGCTCCAAGAAAGCTGGAGAGAGACTGTTGACAAGAGCCTGGAGGGCCAGGACAAGGGGGAATGGCTTCAAACTGCCAGAGGGCAGGGTTAGATGGGATATTGGGAAGGAATTGTTGGCTGTGAGGGTGGGGAGGCCCTGGCACAGGTTGCCCAGAGAAGCTGTGGCTGCCCCCAGATCCATGAAGTGTCCAAGGCCAAGTTGGATGGGCCTTGGAGCAACCTGGGCTAGTGGAAGGTGTTTTTTTTTTTAAAAAATGATTGCCATCAATTTATGACTAATCATCAATCAATCAGCAAAAGGCAGTTGGCTCTGTTTTCTCCTTAGCATCCCCCAGGTACAGCTTCATTCCCTCTCTTGCCTGCAAAGCTTTCCCTGTCCCAGCTGGACAAGCCTCAGGTTCTTCTCCTAAGGCACAGAGCCCAGGCAGGACCATCCTGATGGCTGTGGTGGGTCTGTTTTGGACATCAGCTGCCCATCAAACCTCTTCTCAGCTCAGCAGGACAGGGTGGGGGCAAATGAGATGAGATAAAATCCTCCTGGGTCAAGGAAAGGCAGTCTAATAAAGGAAAGCCTGAAGGAAATGACAAACAGTGGTGACAGTTGCAATGGCAGCAACCAACTTTCTCTTGGTGCTTGAATTCAGCCCACCTTGAGCCTCTGAAGAGATCCCTGCTTGTGTACATCCTCTCCCACTGCTGGAAGCTTCCTTCCTCCTGATCCCTTGGCACAAAATTCGGGGAGACCTTGGCAGTGAATTCAAAAGCTCAGAAGGATTTATTATCTCTGTCTTTTCTGTGTCTTGTGGCCCTAAATCACCTTCCCTGTTCACCAGCAAGTCCATATTTTCCTTCTTCATCCTTCTACTGATGCTGGAGCAATAACAACTCTCCTTCTTGTCCTTGAAACTCTTACAAATCTCCTCTAGTTGATCTCTGGCTTTTATAACATTATCCCTTTATACCCATGTATTTCTATCTCTCCTCTGCCATCTGTCCTCACATCCACTTCTTGTATGTCCACCTCCCATAAAAGCTCCCCCTGAATTCCTTACATATATTCCTTGGGATCCATGCACTTGACTGACTGAACATTGGGATGCAGCAAAGATGTAGGTTTTAAGTCCATTGGGATTGTCTGTGTCTAAAATTGCAGAATATTTTTCAGAGGAGGAATATATCCTTCAGCCTCTTTCTCGCTGTGTAAAGACAATTCATTTTTAAAGTTCATTAAAGGCCCTACAAGCTAAATTTCAGCTCACAGTGGAACTTTTCCGTGCTAATGAATATTTTTGAATCCTATTAATTTTGCAGGAGATATTTCCAAAGGTCATTGTAGTTAACAGCTGGAATGTTGGCAATCTGTGAGGTGGAAAGAGCAACTTTAACAAGGAGAGGCAGAGAAGAGGTTGAAATCTTGCAATGCCCTCCTTCCTTTCATATCACTAAAATTAACCAAAACAACCAGGTGCCTTGTTTTGGTTTTCAGTTAGAGGGTGGATGTTTATAATTGTATTGCACTTTTCCCTAAATGTGGAACATTGGCTGCATTTGGAGCCCTTGGAAGCCTTTCCCTCAGTGATCCATCAAGCTGTACTACATTGAGCTGTCAGGCAAAGCATGGAATGACTAAACTTCTCAAAAAAACAGATGTTAATGGCTCTTGACAAGGAAATATTTTCTTATCACCAAATTGTGAGCTGCCTTCAGGGCTGTGAGTGAGACATAAACAACAATCATCGAACTTAATTCCTTTTTCATCTGACGCAGGAGCTGTGCAGGTGACTCTCCTTTCTGTCCTTAGAAGAGCTGTGGTCAATTCAGGATTAATGGAAAATAACATTAAAACCAAAAAATAATAACTAAAATTGAGAATAAACAGTATTTCGGTGAGGGAGAGGGTGTTTTGTTTTGCTTTTTTTGTGGTGTTTTTTACCACTGGAATAGCCCATCTAATCAAATTTAGATGTAGCTGGAGCTTTTAAAATAAGACTGGATTTTTTCCTAAAAGATCCAGTCTTGCTTCACCAGTTTCTTGTTCTTAATATTGCTCTCTTGCACAGCTAGAAAAAATACAAACTCCATCACTATAAAAATCACTGGGTAGGGTTCTTACAGCTACTTATTATGCAGGAATCAGATGAGAAAGTCATAGGTTGAGTAAGTTTAAAATTGAGATAATAGAATTTTGTACTTACACAAGAATTTCCCCCTAGAAACAGTGATTCTTTTCTTAAATAATAAAAAAAAAGTGCTTTTACAAACGAAGAACAAAAGCTTATTTATATTCTACCTATAGTATCAGGACTGCTGCATTTCTGGGAGCAACTCAGTGAAATTTCGTAGTTTGGATTTAGAGGAAATCAAATTACATATTTATTTTTTTAAATAATTGCTCCCAATTTCTGATTGATTATGACCGAGCAAATTTAGTGTCTCAGTTTTGCCAACCGAGCAGAAAAAGGGAATAATTCATCCAAGCACATTCCTACAGAAACATTGAAATTTCCAGGGCTGGTTTTATAATTATTTTGTTTAATTATGTGTCAGGCAGGAGTTACAAATGAATTTATTTAAGATTTAACCCACTGGTTGAAGTGTGGAGCAACCTGGTGTGGTGGAAGGTGTCCCTGCCCGTGGGACTGGATGAGCTTTAAGGTCCCTTCCCACCCAAGCCATTCCACGGTGACTCTATGAACCTCAAAGAGCAAGTTGTTGAATTTAAACATTGCAGTCTTCTTTTTCTGATGGAAAATAGTTTCAGTTCTGAATGGAACCAATGTATTCCAACAAAAGCTTTAATTTCTCCAATCAAGACACATTAAGGCAATTAATTGCCATAATGAACAGAGGCAAACCAGAGTCATAGTCATCCCTGAGGAAAACCGGAGAAATCTTTATGTCAGGTAAATGAATGACAGATTTTTGAGGTTGTCATTGTAATACTAATAATGACTTAATGTATTTTGTCTTCTTTTTAACACCTACAGGCATTTCTGAACAGCCATGTTGTATCAAAGGGAAATACAGTGCTCTTTTGCAGATTCTAATCCTCTCACAAGAAGTGCCCTTTGTTCCAAGCCTGGGTTTGGAATTGCAGTTCTGCCTGTAAAGAATTTCAATAGATTCCACCTCTGCTCCTTTTTACAGGCACAATTCCCTTTCAAGCAGTTTCTGAAGGAAAGTGTTTTCAAGATCTGAGCTGACAGAAAAAGTGGACCCTTCTTCACTGCCACTTCAGTGCCTTTGAAGTGTCTCTGATAATGTGAGGAAAACATTTAATTACAGAAAGGTTTCCCCTCATGATGGTGGGAAAAGGAGTTGAAACCTCATATTCTCAATCCCAGAGCACCAGGATCCAGGTGGAATTTAGTGCAAGATGTATTCCAACATTAATATCTACAGTCTTTGCCCACCTTCTCTTCCATGATGTTCTACAGCCCGTGTGGGTATTTCACCAAGTTTGTATCAGTTTTATCCTCTGAACAGATCTTGGGGTTTGGTCTCAGCTCAGCATTTCTTAGTGTTACACATGGTAGACCTTTGCAGTGATTTAACTGAGGCAAAGCTGGCAGCACAAACCCTGGGGCTCAGGGGCTTGATTTTATTTAGGCATCCATTCCTCGTTGTTTGAGAATTTAAAAAAAAAAACACAAAGCAAAAATGACATTTAATATAATAACCCACCACCAGCAGCATTCTAATTTTCCTTGAAATAATTTTTATTACCGGCCATATAACAGTAGAAGCTGATAAAAGAGCACAAAAACTCTCATAAAGAGACTTAGGTATATAAGAACTTGATATGGCACCTTCTTCCATAATTTCCTAGTGAGTAATAAATTCAATGTGTTCACAGAAGACTTAAAGAACTGAGTATGTGGCAGTGTGTGAAAAATGACAGGCCCACATCAGCAGGAGTAAGCAACTATAATCTGGAACAGCATATGCAGAATTAATTGAAATTCAATTATCTGCATTTAAATGCCTCCGAGGAACAATGGAGAAAGATATAATATTTAAAAGGAAGAAAATTATCCATATGTGGCTTTTAGGAAACAAGAAGGCTTTATAAATAATGAGAAATGAGCATCTAGATCATTATACAACTGTGCTTGGAAGAGAGATCTTGCCTGGTAGGATTTTGCCTTTGCTAACCTACCTTTCTTTTAGAGGAAACATTTTTGTCTCTTCTTATTTGATACAAAACTAAAATAACAGAACTCTGTTGAACATTGACCAGTGTAAAGCACCTCCTGGTTTTTCCTACATATTCACATCCTGAAGTTTGTTACATGCACAGATCATGTTCTGGGCTAAAGGGAACACACCCTGTGCGTGAAGCTGGGAATTTGCTGCTGGTCTAATTAAGTTATGAACAACTTAATGAGTACACAAGCAGTTGTTCCAACTGCAGAAAAACATAATTGCAATGCAGTTAAAATAGTTCAACAGAAAGCCTTCCTAGAACCTGTGTGTTTTAGGTGTTGTGTGCACGGAATCACAGACTCACAGGATGGTTTGAGTTGGAAGGGACCTTACATCCATAGCATTGTTTTCCCTCCTGCTGGAAACAAATAGCAAAACATTGGGATGAGTAGAGAATGGCTTTAAAGAGTATCACCACACTTTTATGTGCTGCTGGAGAGGGGATGCTGTGTCTGGAAAGTCAGGATTCCGGAGCAGTGTTGAGTGCTGTAGGGAACAGGATTAATAAAAGTCTTTAGTTTATCTAAAGCTTAAAAATCCTCCACTAACTCCTCTTGGAAGTGGCTTGTGACTTTAAAAAAAAAAAAATAATATAGCAGCTCATGTTCTGTTTGCTTGGATGGAACTCATGCTGTGTGCTGGTGTTTGATCCATGGATGTGCTTGATCCATGGATGTGTTTGGGTGTGTTCTGGCATCTGAGGTGTAACAATCCACCAAAGTCCATGTTGGGTAGTTGACAGATATTCACCAGTTCCATCTCACCCCACAACCCTCTGTGCTCAGTCTTGTGCTGCTTCCAAAGAGTAGATTTGTTTGTGGTGTTTCGATCAGGTATTAGGAAGGAATTCCTGGCTGTGAGGGTGGTGAGGCCCTGGCACAGGTTGCCCAGAGAAGCTGTGGCTGCCCCTGGATCCCTGGAAGTGTCCAAGGCCAGGTTGGATGGGGCTTGGAGCAACCTGGGCTGGTGGAAGGTGTCCCTGCCCATGGCAGGGGGTGGAACTGGATGATACATTAATTTCTAACTCTTTCGGAGCACTTTCTACTGGATAAAAAGCACGGAGGGATTTCTAAAACACCAGTGAGACCCAAAGGCTAAAGGTAAAGCACCCAAAGAGCAGCCAACATTATATTTTGAGGTGGTTTTGGCAACACATTCACAAGTGTTTGAGATATTTAGGAACATTATCTTTAGGAGTTTCACACACTTAACTTGGGTTGAAAGCTGAATTGGATGAGTAAATACATATTGTAGACACATACTATAGAGTCTGGGGGACTTCATTGTACAAAAGGATACGTAACTTAGCTCTAAATAAATCAAATATAGATTAAGATGAATCAGTTTGG
The DNA here is from genome assembly GCF_003984885.1 of Neopelma chrysocephalum. Classification (NCBI taxonomy): domain Eukaryota; kingdom Metazoa; phylum Chordata; class Aves; order Passeriformes; family Pipridae; genus Neopelma; species Neopelma chrysocephalum. The sequence continues at coordinate 653,226 of NW_020897949.1, forward strand.
TACACAGAGAAAAGGATTGTTGACAGAAATGTGGGTATCTGGTATCTCTTACAAACGAAGTCATGATGCCAACTTCCTACATGACATTGAGGTGACTCAGCTACAGCTTGGAGAGATTGTTCATATACCAGTTAAGAAAGGAAGAAGCAAAATGCTGTTCATTAAAATGATCCAAAATGCTTGGAAATTAATATATTAAGTTTGCATTGGTTGAACTCCTGCTCTGTTCAGGTAGATGATATATTATATGCATATGTGTATATAAGTGTCTCTGTGTGCACACACACCTGTGTCTGTACATGGCAGAGATTTTCCATTATTCAAACCAGATGTACAAGTTAATTTTTGCCTGTTTACAAGAATTCTACAAAATCAAATCCTACTGCACAGCAGGAGCTCTTTTAAATACACATTCTGAAAGGCATGCACAGGTAATTTTAGGCAGAAACATTAAACCTTCTTATGGAAACAGAATTAGTAATTAGTAGGAAACAGGAAAGACTGAGATTCTTTATATCTTTCTATTCAAAGTCCATTAACAGCTTAAGCTTATTTTCTAAATTCAAAGTAATGCAAATATTTCAATAAGCAATGAAGTCTAAATGCATTAAAGTAGAATCACATCTGTTTTCTACAAATCCTAATAAAGAGAGTTAACCCAAAGGAAAAAAAAAGAAATTAAGAAAAAAGGGAAGAAAACTTGCTGCATTCTGTCTTTTCCAATTAATGTAAGTGCAGAAGATAATGATTTGTGTTTTTATACAGGAACTTAGGTGAGCAATTATTATGAAAAACTCCCTGACTGCAAATACTGTGCAGCAAGCTGTACTGAACAAAACTGGCTTGAAGCAAGTCCTCAATTTTTGTGCCACTGATTCCTATAACACATGTTCTGATTTTAAAGATAAATCTCACCCTCCGCTCTATTAGTCCTGAAAAACACTGACAAGAAAACAGGGATAGTTTGGGCAATTACAACAACCAGGTTGCCCATTAAATATTCCAGAAGTTCCCCAGGCCATGTTAAGCCCCTGGGTATAATCATGGAAAAATGTCCCTGCTGGTGGCTCACCACGAGTGAACATCACTTTTGGAACCAGAGAAAAAGAACAAACCACAGGTTACTTTTTCTGCATGTAACAAATTCAAAATAATAGTGAAAATGAAAACCCTAAAAATATCATTCTGAGTTGACTCTTAAACCAAGTTAAGGTCACTTTTACTTTTAGTGGGCTTTTTTTGTTTGTTTTTCTTTTTTACTTACAGGAAGGAAGAAATAAGGACCTTTGTCTTTTAAATAACCTTTTTCTGAGTTTCCTGAGAAAGTACAAGATCTCCCGGAGCCCCCAGTGCCACCCCAACCCCACTCTGACCCCACAAATCACTCCAAGCCCCCCCGATGCTCCCCCAGAGCCCCCCCGACCCTCCAAAGCTCCCCAACAACCCAAGTCACTCTAAACCCCTCTCAAACCCCTCCATGCCCCCTGAGCCCTCCAAACCCCCTGCTGACACCCCAATCCCCCCAAGTCAGTCTAAGCCCCCAAAAACCTCCCTCAGTGTCCCTCCAACCCCCAAAATGGCCCTTGACACCCCTCGTGACCCCCCACTCCCCAAACTCCCCAAACCCCCCAGTGCCTCCCCAAACACTCCCGACCTTCCCAACATCCCCCAAACCCTCCTGACACCCCACCAGTGTCTCCTTAAACCCACTCTTGGCCCCCAAACCCCCCTAGGGCCCCCCCCAACCCCCTTTTTTTAGCCAGTACTGCAAGAATAGAGATTATAAAATCTTTGAAGGGAAATGTCTGTGCTTGTCATTATTCCTTCTTTTGCTGGCTCAACCTACATGAAACAGGGCACAGACTATGCCCCCATCTCCTCCCTTTTCTCTTGGGGTGGGGAGAGCAGAGGGTCAGAACTTCCAGGGTCAGAACTTCCCTGCTGAGCAGCCCTTATGCCAGACCTGCCTGTTTGAAGGCTGGTGTTTCATGGGAATATCGGCAGAGGAAAACCTGTGTTAGTCATGAGCTGTTCCAAACTGGAGTATCTCTGGCACCTCCTGCTACTGAAACTCCTTCCACCTCCTCTTGCGTTCTCTGATACAGAATCCCAGGATCCCTGAGGTTGGAAAAGCCCTCCCAGCCCATGGATCCCCCTGTGCCCGATGCCCCCCTTGTCCCCAGCCCAGAGCACTGAGTGCCACGGCCAGGCCTTCCTGGGACACCTCCAGGGCTGGGCACTCCAAACCTCCCTGGGCAGCCCCTGCCAAGGCCTCACCACCCTTTCCAGGAGGAAATTCCTCTCAAGGTCCACCCTGAGCCTCCCCTGGCACAGCCTGAGGCCGTTCCCTCTCCTCCTGTCCCTTGTTCCCTGGGAGCAGAGCCCGACCCCCCCCGGCTCCCCCCTCCTGTCAGGGGGTTGCAGAGCCAGAAGGTCCCCCCTGAGCCTCCTTTGCTCCAGGCTGAGCCCCCCCAGCTCCCTCAGCTGCTCCTGCTGCTCCAGCCCCTTCCCAGCTCCCTTCCCTTCCCTGCTCACGCTCCAGCCCCTCCGTGTGTCCCTTGTTGAGGGCCCAGCCCTGGACACGGCCCTGGAGGTCCCTCAGCCGTGCCCGGCACAGGGGGACACCTTCCACAAGACCAGGTTGCTCCAGTGTCCCTCCAGCAATTAATGTTTAATAAAACAAGCCAACAAACAAACCAAACAATAGGGGATGAGCCAGCAAGCTCTGCTTGCTGCCGGGAGGAAGATGTGGAGAATTTCCATTCCCTCTGTCTGTCACACTTGTTTAAATACAAATATAATTGGTTCCATAGCCAGGTGGAAATCTGGCCATTTGCTGTCCAAACCTGTGGAATTGCTTTCCCACACAGCCCTTGCCTACTCTTAATCAGTAGAACAGAAACATATTGATACCTTTGCTAATTTTTTGATCTATTTTCTTTATTGATGAAAGACTAATTTTGAAAGGCACAGGAGTGAGGGGAACCAGCCATTTCTGAGCCTCCCTTGCTTTAAACTCTCCTTTGAAATGAAAAGATTGTTCCCCAGCAGTTTTTTTCTGTCCTGGTTCAAAGAGTGTTTGTAGAGCATGACTTACTTCTCTGGCCCTTGGCTCTCACTAATCCTTTTCATAAGGATGCCCAAGAAGGCTGACAGCAAATCAATTATTTACTTAGGCCTTAACTTGCTGTGCTCTGAGGACTTTGGCAAGTCCATCAGTGAGAGATGATGCACTCACAGCTTCCACTTGTCTCCAAACCTACAGTCCATGCAGTGCCCTGATCACATATCTGAGGAGTTTTTAAGGGGATAAAAAAGGGTCTATGAGGCTGAATACATTCAAAGTGTGAAAAATGGACAGGTTTTAACTTGTAATATATATATTTTTTTCATTTTACTTTATCTAGTGTCTTTCCTTCAAAGTGGCAAAACCGGATTAAATCAATTAACACAGTCCTGTTATCTCTAAGCAGTAAATTTGTATCATAAATGTCCAGGCTAACCCCCTCTGCCTTTAAGGGCTCCTTTTCTTCATGGAATTCAGATTGAAGTAATGTTCTAAATAATATAGTTAAAAAAATAGAGAGAGCTTTCCTTAAAGCACACTTAGAATCTGTATTTACTCTAAATAAAAACATCTGTGTTTACTGCAAGCTTAAAACAACTTCAGTTTTTAGTTATTCAAGGTATTAGACCCACGCCTAATTGAAGAATAAATCAGATGGGGGATAGATAGGCTTAAAATTGGGAATGTCATGAACCCATTCTGACAATACAGTCACTACAATGGATATATACAGCTATAGAATGTATTTTTGGAAGTGTATGGAAATGTACTTTTGGAATGTATGTTTTGGAAAGTATTCTTAAGAAAGTTAATTAAATACATATATATTTTTTACAAAAGGTCCAGCAGTAAGATAATTACAAAATTCAGTAAGATATAGTTCTCTCAGTGCAATTTAAGAACTTCCTGGAGGGTTTTATACAAGTTTCTATAGCTTTTTAGTTCCTTCTTGGTTAAAATGACTGTATTGTTATTTCAGATGTGCTTCTACTCTGTTTTGTGTTTGAAGTTAATGAAGATGAAGGAGGATTGAGTGTTTGGAAAGCTCTGGGTACAGAGCCTGCACAGTTCTCTATGCGATATAATTGTCTAAAATGCAATATTATGTATATTTATTCATTCAGTTGATCGTTCAAGTGGAATTGTTTGAGTGATATTGGGACAAATGTGGCTCTGCATTCATCCATCCTCATGGAGGAGAACTTCTCAAGACAGGTGACAGACACAGGGATGTGGTGCTGGATCTGATGGTCACCAACATAATCAGGAACACCAAGAGCAGGGGCAGCCTGGGCTGGATGATCCTACACTGGTGGAGCTCACAGTCCTGAGGGACAAGGGGCAGGGAGGAGGAAAGCCAGGCCCCTGAACTTCAGGAAAGAAAAATTCCAGCTCTCCAAGGAGATATTCCACAGGATCCCTTAAGAGACTGCCCTCAGGGACAAGGGAGTGGAACAGAGCTGGGAGATCTGTAAGGAAATCTTCCATGGAGTGCAAGAGCAAGAGATCCCCAGGAGCAGGAGGTGGGGCAAGGAAGGCAGGAGACATGGCTGGTCACACTGAAGGGACAAAAGCAAAAGCACAGGCAGTGGGAGCAAGGACAGTGACCTGGGAAGAGTCCAGAGATGAGGCTGGGTTCTGTAGGGATGAGGTGAGGAAGGACAAAGCAAAGCTGGAAGTGACACTGGCAAGGGACACAAGGAATAACAGGAAGGGCTTTTCCAGGTCTGTTAACGAGGAAAGGAAGGTCAGAGAAGGTGTTGCACCCCAATAAACAACTCTGGGAAACTGGGAACAATGGATGAGGAGAAGGCTGAGGTACTCAACAACTCTTTTGCCCCAGTCTTCAACGAAAACCTCTCTTCCCACCCCTCTGGAGTGGATGGACAGCAGGAACAGGATGGGGATGAGGGAGCAAAGTCCCTCTCACTGCAACTAAAGCTCAAGTTCCCGACCACCCGAGGAACCTGAACATACACCAGTGTATGAGACCTAACAAGATGCATCCCAGGGTCCTGAGGGAATTTTCTTTGCTATCCCTTTTTCTCAGTCCATATCCAAACCATCTCCCAGCCAAATGAACAAGAGGACATGACCATGACCAGTTCATAGGCTTAATTTCCCTGAAAGACTTTTGTGCTTTGGAAGAATAAAACAACAATATTTTATACTCTAAACCACTCAGGTTTGAGTAACAGCCTTGGATAACATTTATGTCTTTATGCCTGCCAAGTTATGAGAAGCCTTTTTTCTGCAATGCACTGAGGTACAATCACTCATGAATTAAATTTCCTCGCCTCACCGACTATCTGAGGTGTGTTTTGTTTGCACATATCACTGCAAAATAAACAACCAAACAAATAAATAAATGTCAACACAATCTGGGAGAGGGATGGGACTGAAAGGAAAAATTCAGTTAAACCTTCAAATAAATGTGATATTTTTCCTCTACTCAATAATATTACTGGCATTTCTGCTTGGGATTTTCAGTTAATTGATTATTACTATTTTTAAGAAAAACCAGATAGGACAGCTTGACACCAACCTCAGTCATATCACTGTTAATGCTGCTGCACTAATGACATTAACTAATGTTGATAATTAAGAGGAAGATATAATAATCAGTAAAATTTTGAAACTTTGTAAAAGAATCACAATCACATCAACATCCATGGGAAGTGGTGATGGAAGAAGCAGCAAAACATGACATAAACTGACTGTACATTGTACTCACATAATTTCTGAGCAACCTGGTCTAATGGCAGGTGTCCCTGCCCATGGCAGGAGTTGGAACTGGATTATCTTTAAGGTTTCTTCCAACCCAAACCACTGTGGGACTCTGTGATACTGTGATTTTTAGCATTTCATAGTTACTATGATTATCAGAACTGCTATAGAAAAGCCAAACCTTAATGCATGACCTGCTTCAAAATATAGACACACTTCCTGTCCCTACTCCCAAATTACCACCTGAAGTATAAAAAAAAAAGTGGAAAGATGGAATTTAGCAAGTATCATACAATGGATGGGTATAGTTCCATGCATAGAGGAGTTTGCTCCTCAGGAGGGAGATAAATCTTCCCCCTTGATGCTGAGGTCAGTGACCCTGATGGCCCATCCAACCCTTTACATTAATTGTTTCAGCATGGAATTAACTCAAGACTTTTTGATCTGACTAATATTACCCCTGGAAGTGTTCCAAAAACACGTGGATGTGGCACTTGGGGACGTGGCTTAGTGGTGAATATGGTGGTGGTGATGGGTTGATGGCTGGATTTGATGATCTTAAAGGTCTTTTCCAACCTTAGTGGTTCTTTGATTCTATGATCCTCTAGCAGGTTAAACACAGAACATGAAAGCATAGCAGAGAATGGAATGAATTTCAAAAAACTTGCCTTCATCTGACATATTCCAGAGCACAGCAATTCTTTTTATGATGATTGCAGGAATGCTGGGGGAATCTGCTATTTTAGGCTACTTTCTACATCCATTAAACCTGGGGAGCATGAAACAGCTGGGAGTGGGATAAAGCAACACCCCAGGACTTTTAAGATGAAATCCTGGTCCTGCCTGATGTACATGGAATCACTACATGCTTTTTATGGATTTGAGGGCTCTGCAATAAGAATTACCTGGTCAGACATCCGAAATGCCCATTGCCTGGTGGTTCAGCAGCAGATTATGATCCAGGCAAGGGGCAACTACAAGAAGTGTCATGTCCACATCATGACCAGCGGCTTCTACATGAGGATGTTTTCTGTGTCTGTCCATGTGTGGATGTGTCTGTGTGTTCAGACATGTAGATACATCTCACATTAAATGACATCCAGAATCATTCTAGACTTTGGTAATTGTGTAAACCTCAGCTCTTCTCAGTTTCCATGGCAACGGGACACTGAGCTGAGCTAGGAGTTGTCTTCCCTTGATATGATTTTGATCGGCTCTTTCTGTTGCAATTTAATATTAAATTGGAAGTCAATAATAAATGAAAATACCTTTCTAAGCAGCCAGGTAACAGGATGAGGGGCAGGAAGTATTAAGCCATTTAGCCATCAGCTGCTTCTGCTAGAAAACAACGTAATAGAGAGAGAAAACTACTGATTTTTATAAAAAAAAAGAATCTCCTGTTTTCTATGAAAACACCACGGAAAAGAGCTTCCAGGAGCATTTCAGTGCAGAATCAGCCATCTAAACTGCATGCAGAATGATAAGCTACACTCCTCTTCTGCATCTCAAGACCTTCATTCCTAGCTTTTAATTAAACATTTCTCAGCTCATCCTTTGTCTAAAGGACCTGAAGGTTAGGGGGGAAATAAGGGTATAAATCCCATACACACACTGTCGCCTCCTGTAGGTAAAGCCAGACTCTGTGCAGGAAAAAAAGCCAACAACCTACAACAGAAAGGGCAATTACAGCGGAAACAATGGAGGATTCCTATAAAAAATATGCTGTGCTTAATCATAGGATCATAAAATCATAGAATGGTTTTGTTTGGAAGGGACCTTAAAGCCCATCCAGCTCCACCCCCTGCCATGGCCAGGGGGACCTTCACTAGCCCAGGTTGCTCAGAGCCCCCAGGGTGATGCATCACCTGCCTGTTTCCTTATAATTATTTAAGAAAACAACAATTTGAAAATGTTAAAACTACCAAAACACCTGGAGAAATCTGAATGTTCCATTTAATCTGGTCGAAAACTACTCCTATGCCTTTGGATCCAGAGTGCCCAAGTACTGAAACAGAAATCAGGGGAATTCGTGCCACTCACTTGCAGAGTCATTTTCGTCATGCAAGATTTACATCTGAACAGGCAAGAACCAAACAACCCCACAAACCCCAGAATTTCCCACTATTACAGGGCTTCCCTAAACAGCCATTCTTTTCCTTTTGGCAGTTCTGACTGCCTGACATACAAAGATTTTGCACACATGCTGCTGTTCTGATTCCAAAACTCCTGCCAGGTGCACCATGAACATACACACGCGTTAAATACAACACACACCTACCCACAGCTCCTTAGAATGAATTCCTGGTGGTTTAAACAGAAAAACTCCAAAGGAAATAAAAGCAGTGATCTCAATTTAACCCTAAATCTCAGTGATATGGGTGGTTGTTTATGTTACTTATCTAAATATGAATGATTTCTTTGGAAAAACAGGAGTCATAGAATTACAACTTAGGTTAAAAGTCTTTCCTTTTGAACACATAATAATTTGTGTTCTACCAAAGCCCCACCGAATCTAGAGGTTTTCTCTAACTGATAATTTTTAAAGCTCAGGGTTTTCTTGTCCATTAACAGATCTTTTAAAATATATTCTCCAAAAAGGCAGAGACTCAGTCCTCCACCCTGATAATGTAAAAACACAGCACATACGGTAAAGATCTGTGTGCTGAGCCTCCTTGAGTTCACTAAAATAATAAAACCTTAGAAAATTCCAAGTAAACAATTCTGAGTTAACTGTTACATTGGAGACAGTCTACTCATGAAAAACTCCACTGCCTGGCACTCCCTGCCTCCAGGCAGATGTTTTGAAGTTGTCTCACATCACATGAAGCTTGTGAACCAGTTTTATTGTCTGCTTACAGTGTGCTTTGCCAAGAAATATGAGACTCAAATAGCTCTGAAAATTCATTAATCTCATCAAGCAATTAGTGTAAAATCTAGCAACTGTTAAATGATTGCAAATGAATTAGTTGCGACATAACATTTAATTTTCAGTAGTGTGTTCATTTATTTATGTTACATGGCAAACTTTACAAGGCAAATGCAAATATTTAGACCTTAATCCTGGAACTGCCAAAAAAGAAAAGAGTTTTCCCTCACTGGTATATCAGAACTGAAAGTATGGTTCCAGATTGGTCAATCAAGAGCTACACTGAAGAAGAATGGGTTACAAAGCTTTAGGGGCTGAATTTGATGATCAGAGGGCTGGAGCAGCTCTGGTGGGAGGAAAGGGGAGGACATTGGGATTGTTTAGCCTGGAGAGGAGAAGCTTTGGGGTGACATCATTGTCGTGTAGTGCCTGAAGGAGCTCCAAGAAAGATGGAGAGAGACTATGGAAAAGGGATGAGGGGACAGGACGAGGGGAATGGCTTCAAATTGAAAGACAGTAGGACACGTTCCACTAGCCCAGGTGGCTCCAAGCCCCATCCAACCTGGACTTGGACACTTCCAGGGATCCAGGGGCAGCCACAGCTTCTCTGGGCAACCTGGGCCAGGGCCTTCCCACCATCACAGGGAAGGATTTCTTCCCAATATCCCATCTATCCCTGCCCTCTGGCAGTGGGAAGCCATTCCCTGTGTCCTGTCCCTTCATCCCTTGGTCTCTCTCCATCTCTCATGGAGCCCCTTGAGGTCCTGCAAGGCCACAATCAGGTCACCCCAAAGCTTCTCCTCTCCAGGCTGAACAATCCCAGCATTCCCATCCTTTCCTCCCAGCAGAGCTGGTCCATCCTCTGCTCATCTTGGTGCCTCCTCTGGACTCTCTCCAGCAGCTCCATGTCCTTGCTGTGCTGTTCCCAGGGCTGGAGCAGCTCTGCAGGGGGGTCTCAGCTGAGGGGCAGAGGGGCAGAATCCCCCCCTGCCCTGCTGCCCACGCTGGGGGATCAGCCCAGGGCACGGGGGGGTCTGGGCTGGGCCATGTCCAATCTCTGCCCCACCAGCACCCCCAGGGCCTTCTCCCTGGGCTCCTCCATCTGTCCATCCCCAGCCTGGATTGATCCCGGGGGTTGAATCAAAACCAAAAAGAAAAGTAAAAATGGATTGGTAGAAACTGCCAGTGCAAGATAGAGCGAAAAAAAATAAATTAGGAAATCACAGAAACAGTGAAATAACAGGGTTGAGACATCCACCTTTGAGATTGCCATGACCAGACGGGAAAGTGTAAATTTTTTAGGGTAAAACTGAATGATAAAACCAAAGGATGGTAAGTAAAGTACAGATATGGATACTTGGGGAATTATGAAACAATATCTGAGGCAAAATCACAGACTAAAGGTCCTTTGGCTTAACAGCAGTGATCTCTGGCAGTGTCCAGGTGTGGAGATGTCTGCAATGCCACACAATAAATGCCACTGAGAACCGGGCCAGGATGGAAGTGTAAATTGCCACGGATTACCTGGGAAACAAAGTATAATGCTGGAATTAAACACTATCCAAGGAATGTAGAGAACTTCATCAGGACAGACCTGAGGAGATTCCTTTGTTTTGTGATTCCTTGTGGCAGAACAGTAGTGCACATGGTGCAGTCACACAGGGAGGTGCAGTGCCAGGGCAGTGAAGAGGATTAAAGATATATTTATCATTTTGAGGTCTTTGCTCAGCAGCTGCTGAACTGATTCTGGAACCTGTATCCACTTTTCCTGTACAGTGTAAGGACAATGTTTATAAATGGGTGAGTACTGCAGAGACCCCCTGGAATGTCAGAGCCTGGAGAATTTGGCCTGGAAGGAGCAGCTGAGGGAGTGGATCTGGGCTTGTTCAGCCTGGAAAGGAGACAACTCATGGGCTGTGGTGGGGTCTGACATCAGTATTCCTGCACTTCCAAGGAGGCTGCTGAGAGAACAGAGACATCCCTGGGATGGGAACAGGAGACAGTGAACATAAATTGCTGTAGTGGGTGTTCCAGCTGGGTATAAGGTGAAAAAACCCAACCTGTCATGTTAATTGAACATTTGAACAGGTTGCAGAGAGTTTTTGAGTCTTTGGTGGCTTTCAAGATCCAAGTGACCTGTTCTGCAGTCCAAGAGATTTGTCGGGAAAACCTATTTTTTTGAGAAATGTCTCTGACTTTTGTAACTTATCTCCATGGCTTTGACTGCCCTATCATTACAAACCCTATTTTCCTTCCTTCCTGCCTGCCTGCCTGCCTTCCTTTCCTTTCTTAGGCCTTGATCCAGTGAGAAATTACTGATCTTATCAAGAACCTTGCCCTTGGATTCTAAGCAGGAGAAGATCCCCCAGAGTTAACCATGAGCACCCATCAGTGGATGTGCTGATATTGCCCCTCACATTTTCTCCTAATTTCCATTCAGACAAATGACAATCCAATTGTTTTGTTCTTAACACAGCATGCCTTTGGTATTTTTGAAAAATGTGCATGTACTGCACTGGAGAAGATTCTCATGCAATGGAACTCCATTTGTTATAAATGAAGTTGAAGGAGATAAGTTCATCCTTACTAATATGATTTTCCTCATTTTTTTTCTGGAGAAAACAAATAGAGGAACTGTTCTGTGATGTCCCTTTTAATTTAGAAAGTGCATTTTATTATTGCTTGAATGTGTTAATTTTCCCTAATAATTCACTCGTCAAGGACATTATGCCAAATTAACTGTGAAGTAGGAATGAAGCATTAACATTTAGACACCTATTAAACTGTTTTTAAAATAGCTGGAATGGCTGTATTAAAATAACAAAGCAATGGTTAAATCAACAGTTCCTGTCTTTAACTTCAGCTGGTTACATCCATAATACCAGCCAGGTAATTAAATACATTTGCCTTCTGGCTACTGAGAGATTAGAATGAACAGAAAATAGAAGCAGAAGAATAGCTCAATACATTCTTTTAACTGGTCATATTTAAAAACTGAGCAGAAAACTGCAGGGAAATAGTTGGAAAAATTCTTAAAAAAAAAAAATAAAAGAAAAGAAGAAACCTGCAGGTTTTGTTCCATGCTTTATTTACTTATTTATTTATTTTACTCCTTTTACCAATATTCCCCTGGGGTAGTTTCAAGTACATCTCATGTCTATTAATTCCTCCTGAAAGTAACACTGAAATGCACTGTGATTTTTTTCCCCCTTTACATTCTTTTGAAGAACCCACTTCTTGTCTCGCACTTACTGAATTCAAGTGAAAAGAGAACATTATGTACCAATCATGTTTTAACATCTGAAAGTACAGTTTACATTTACTTGTGAGCCCAGGAAAGGTAAAGAAGAACAAAACCTACGTGCTCAGGTTTTAAGATTTCTGCAGTTCTGACTTATTGGTTGAGAAATCATTCCTGGCACTGTTTAAATGAACACTTGGTATTACCTGGCAACATTGATGTGTTTCCCATTAAAACAATAAAAAAAATAAATAAAAAGAAGCAAGAAAAGAAGCCATAAAGGTTACCCAAGTTCACAAACAGACTTTAAATATTACAATCTCCTGTAAGACAACACGAGCAGTTCTCTGCCCTGGCAGCTGCTCTAACAGGAAAATTCAGGTTGTAAAGCACCGAGGGGTTACATGGAATTTTCACTTCCAATATGTGCTCGTGCTCTTCACCTTGAATAAGGAAAAGTGTAGAAAAGGAAGGGACAGTGAGAGAATGGAATGAAGGGAATGTCACCTCCAGGGCACAGCATCCTGGAGTTCACCGACAAGGAAATGAGGAACTGCTGGATTCGGGATGACTTGGCAGAGTCGGGGCTGGGAGGCAGGAGGAGGGTGAGGGGCAGGAAAGGGGAGATTGACAGTCGGATCCACACACAGAATTTCTTGGAAAAATCTCAGAAGGAAAGAGAACTTGTGTGTTTGTGAAGGTGATGAACACAAAGTGTCAGCAATAAACTGAAGAATTAAAGTTTCAGGCAACTATTTCTGCACAACCTGTGTTAGACAAATAATTGAGTTCCCTGGGGACAAACCCAACCCTTCCTCTCCTTTTCCCTTCCCTTGCCAAACCTTCCCTTCCCAAACCATCCAGCAGAAATCTTTGGACCAAGTTTTACTTTCTCCAGTTTCTCCAATTGGGTCTTTTCTTTAGGTCAACAAACCCATGTAATTTTAGCTGTGCTGCCAAACACCCCCCAGCCACCCTCTCCCTCCATCTCCTCACCAGGCTGGGGGAGAAAATGAGGTTAAAAACCTCTTGGGTCAAGATAAAGGTGTGAAACTCACTTACCAATTACCTTCATTGACAAAACAGATTTAACTAGGGGGAAAATAATACAATTAATTGCCAATTAAAATAGGGCTGGGTAGCGAGAAATAAAGTAAATTAAAACCCCACCTCTTCCAACTCCTTCATTCCCTGTTCCTCTGCGTCCTTCCCAAACAGCCCAGAGGTGAAGGAGAATGGGGAGTTATTATTCCACAGCACTTCTCCTCTGTCCCTCCTTCCCCCTCAGACTTTTCCCCTGTCCCAGGGTGTGTTGTCTCCATGAGCTGCAAACCTTCAGGATAGACCTGCTCCAGTGTGGGCTCAGTCCTGGCCAGGGGCCTCTCCACCAGCTCCAGGGAAGCACCTCTTCCACTGGGGTGTCTTCCATGGACTGCAGGGGAATCTCTGCTCCAGCACCTAGAAAATCTTCTCCCCTTCCTTCTTTTCTCCTTTTCATATTCGCAGTTTTCTTGTCCCTTTTTTCCCCTTCTCTGCCTGTGCAAACATTTCCCCTTTTCTTAACTATATTTTCCCAGCAGGGCAGCCCCTCACCGCCTGCTCCCAAAACCCCTGACACAAAACACATCCCTGACTGCAACTTTATATCCCATTACAGTCTCAGAGAGGAGCTTCTTTATCTTCTTCAAAAAAGAATTATCCAAAGAATTAGCAATTTAGATGGTGAGAGTTGGAGGTTACAGCCATAATGAAGTTCTGGGGCCTGAGAGAGCAGCTAGAGGAATAAATTTAGAGTATTTGTGCCTGGCAGAACCAGCCAGACCTGGCAGCAAGGAATGAAGGGAAAAAAAGTTTCTTATAGATCAGATTAAATAGTTCTGGAGAGGTTTCTCCACCTGTTTTTGCGTTAGCAGAAAAGTGATTTTTTAGAAAGAATAAATAGTGAAAATGACTGAACTTCTGGGACTTACAAATGCTGGAAATTGTCAACTAATTCTTTTTTTTCCTGGCAAATAAAGTATTTCATGAGATTGATAGTCAATACCCTTTGAACAGAAGACAAATTGCAAACTCTCTGTCTGTTGGGTTGTGTCCACATCAGCAAGATCAACCAACAGGGCATCCCTCAAATCCCTTGGGATTTACCCTGTCCCCACGTGCAGAAGGGTTTCATTGGATTGATGGGAAGGCCAAAACGGGCTGAGGTTGTGCTGACAATTCCAAAGGTAAATCCCTGAGTGACTGGAGCTTGGAAATCTGCCATTGGGGGTTTGGAGGCACAAATGTGGTTTCCAAACAGTGCATTTTATTATGTGAGTTCCAACTGCCCCAGTGACTGTGGGGATATTTTAGGGTGATCACCAGGACAAGCAATACAGCTCTGAGGTCACTCTCAGCCAAAGCAGAGACCTGGGACACCAATACATTATAATATATCATAATATTTATTATAATATAATACAATATAATACATACTATATAGTGTGTAATATATTATTGTAATATATAATATACTGTATTATTAATTATAATATTAATTATTATATATATTATAATGTATAGTATCTAGACAGAATAGAATTACTATGTTTGGGCTCTGGATGAAAATAGTACTAAAACAGTGTAATCAGGGACAGAAAATGTGTATTTCATGACATGGCTGGCAAATCCAGACATATTATTCCAGGAGCATGGACAACGTGACCACCAAGACAGCAACAAATAGGAGACATAAAGTGATCCAAAGTTGCCAGACTGAGGAAAAGAGGAGCAGCATCATCATCATGGCTATGGACTGCAAAAGGGCAGAACATTCCACCCAACAGACAAGAAGGGTGTTTGGTGAAGCCAAAAACTTGAATTAATCTGAGGAACAGCTGAGATTCCATTTTGGGGGATTTGGGTTGAAACATGACAAATATAACAGTGAAAAATCAGAGTAGAAAATAAAAAGTTCGTGTTGGTTTCAACTTCTCTCCTCAAAGAGCTCTCAAGACCTGAAAGGTTCTTGCTCGACCAAGAGCCATCAAGGGCTGTGTCCATCCCCACCAATTTTATAGCCCCAGCACTGTGGCAACAATGCTCACAGATAATTTAAGGTGCAGTTTTTGAAGTTCTCTGCTTGCAGAGCTGATGGCAAACAATGTGTGAGAACAAATAATTAGTTGGGAATTGTATTTTTAAAGAAGCAATCTCACAAAGTTTAATTTTTGGGTTTAAAACTGGTTCAGTTGTCAGGTTTCTAAACATCTGCCTCCTGATGATTTCAGATTCTCTAATCAGCAGGCAATGCTTTCACAAAAGCACATAGAGATAGCTCTGCTCCCATGTTTGGGGCTGGAGTGGATCAGAAGGGGGATGTATTTTACATCACCCTGCCCAGAAACACCAGCATTAGGATTTTCCACGAAAAAACTCTCCCCACACCGTTGGAATAAAATCAGTAAGGAATCAGCCTTTGAAACAGCTCTACTGGGAAGAACTTTTTTTTCCCCCAGCAAGAAAATCTGTTGTTGAATAACAAAAATAACCTGACAGTGTTCTTTTGTAAGCTGGTTGTCTTCTGCTCTCCCAGCATGGAGTTGTTGCACACACCTTTTGACAGCCGTGCCAGTGACCAGCAAACCTTGGCTCTGACAAGGCTCCCCCAGGGAAGTCTGAGCCCACTGCTCCAACTTCTCAATTTATTTGCCCAGTAGAACCTGTGCCAGTGGACTTTCATACCTGTCTGTGGTCGGGCTGGTTCTTTAATACACAATTTCAGTTGTCACTTGGTTGATAAATAACTTCTCCTCTCCCCCCAGCAAAGAAATATATTGGATAAAAATGTTCAGTTGTCCAAGTGGCTCCTATAAATAAATAAATCAATAGTTGTCAACAACACACACAGTTTTACTCCAACTTTTAGAGGCAAAAAATAAATACCCTGTCGGCTGGGTGGACCTGTGTTTAGAAACAGGTTAATTTTAGATTGTTCATTTCTACTAATGATGACTTTACATTATATAGAAACTTTCTGCAAGGCCTCTGACATCTGATCAATCTGTTTTCTTCAGCTGTCACCAAAGGACCTGGTATTATATATGTCATGCTTGCAGACACACAAGACACACATATATATATAATATATATGTAATGTGTGTCTGTGTGTGTATAAATGTACATGGACTCATAGAAAGAGATCTTGAAATCACAGAATCATAGAATCCATCATTGAATCCCAGGATGGTTTGGGTTAGAAAGGATCTCAAAGCTCATCTTGTTCCACTATCCCAAATATATATATATATATATATATATATATATATATCCAAATAACAAACCTTCCAAACAAGAATAAAAAAGAACTCTTTTATTTAGATTCCAAAAGAAATTTCAAATATTTTAAGAACTCAGTGCAGCTCCACTCTCAGGTAACATTTTACACTTTATAGTGTCCACACACCCTTTAGAAAACCCTTAGAAATCCTATTCTATATGGAATATGTGAAAAGTCAGAACTTCAGTTTTGGAATATCCATTTTTACTAACCTTCTAGCAAAGTTTTTTTTTTGTTTAGAGAATCTTTCTAGAACTGTTAATGAGTTTGTTACACAATCCAAGACATAAATGTCAACTGCTGTTAGAAACTAAGAGGTGAAAATTGCATGTAGGCCTGATAAACTTGTGGAAGCCACATATGTTTTAAATGAGAAAAGATGGGGAAATAAAGGTCTTTGGGTTCACAGTCCAAGACAAAATCTGCTGGAGTCAGCAAAGGGTCACTGGAGTCCTGGAGAACAGAATTGGTGGCAGAGTTGGGTTTTTAGTGGTAAAATTGGGAGGTAGTGAAATATAAAGAAACCGGAACTCAGAATTCCCAGGTCCTTGGTTCTGGAAGTTTTAAGACTATTTGAACCTCATGCATTAGGCAAATATTTTAATTTTGCAGGGGAAAATTGGGAAATACAATCTTTTAATCTGTGAGAAAGACTTCTCCCAGAAATCAATGCACCAGACTGTTCCACCGTATGTTTCTCCCAAACTCTCCCCAGTGTTCCAGGAGTCAACTCAACTTCAACATATTTGAGCTCGTTTATCTTTAGCTGCAAAACTGATCTAGACAGTTGTTAAATTAACCTGATATTGTGCACTTTTGGCATGAAATGTGCCATTAGACTTTTTAGTGGGGTAGTAGGATATCTTTTAATTGTGAAGGGTTATTTCTTGGAATGTGTTGTTTCTAGATGTCCTGGTTGTCCATGATTACTCTCCCATAGAATTCCCTGACACTCTGTCAACCTGAGCTTCGTAAATTGTCCATTTTGAATTGAGCCAGGCACTGGAAAAGCATTTAATGAGTTTAAATTTAACACTGAGAGAGAGAAATCCATGAAGAGGAATAGGTAGAGAATTAATTTAAGCGGCCTCTTAAACAACCAGCCCTGCAAACACCTGATCTGCAAAATGCCAATACCACCCTCACACAGCACTTTTAATTCAGCTTCACAGCAGTTATCCTCTTTTAACTCCCAGCACTTGGAGGGCAGAAAGTTGCAGTAACAATTCCTGGCAGTTTCTTTGCCTTGATGAAGAGGCAGAATTTGTGATCTGGACCAACACACCATGGTTTTGCAGTTCACAGTGTTTTAGAACTGGGTTGTGCTTTAGCAATGTCTGATTGCAGTCAGACTTTATGAAAACGGGTAGAAAAATATGGTAGAAATATTTAATGTCTAATTTCAGTTATCCACTGTATTTTGGATACATGCAGCAGAGAGAAAGGGGGAAATAACCACTCTCTGGGGATTTTAAAAAATAGCTGACACCTGCAAAATCCTGCTCCATATTACCTTGCAATAATCATTAAATTTGCCTGCAACTCCTCACTCGAAACAGAAACTCTAAATCATGTCAGCTCTTACAATTTCACCAATATTGCTTGAAATAAATAGATAAAACGGAAAACAAGCAAAATCTGACTTATTTGACAGCCCAGCTGACTAGACTGAGTAGTAAGATCATGCAAACTGCTACTTTTTTGCTCCAATTAAAGTGATTGATAGAGATTGAACAACTGAAAATGCACAAGACCTGGCAAAATCTAATTAGCTAAAACCAGAAGTAGTATTACACTGTGAGCAGGTCTGGGCAAATAATTGATTTAGTGGAAAAACTGCATGTTGGGTGGAAAAATGAGGACAGGCTTTGATCAATCATTAAAATTTTAAATAATCTATTCCGATGATTTCTGGTGAGAGAAAAGATAAGAAGTTGATTCCCAGAAAGTTGAAAATGATCTGACATTTTTCAAAGCTTTTTTTTTTCTTTTAAATTTATTTTTACTTGCTTCAATTGAAACCTAAAGATGTGATTATAAATCTCGTGACATGTTGGGAGAGCCCTTTCACAAAGGTCCAGCCACACAAGATATACCCTTATTTTAGAAAGTTGTTTTATTTTTTTACTAGTAACTAGTAAGTTTTTCAGACTTCAGCAATTAATTTTGGTAATTACATTCCTAATACCCCAATAGGGGCTCCAGGTTGAGCAAGAGATGGGGTTAGGAAAGCTAAATAGCTGGAGTTGAATTTGAAAGGGGTGTGAGTGGCAAAAAAAAAAGGCTTTTAAGTGTATATTGGCACCAAAAGGAAGATTAGGAAAAAATGTGGGTCCACTGGTCCATGGTGAAGGAATTCAGTGATTTTCAAAAAAACTCCCAAGTAAATAATAATGGTATTAATCCCTGAAAGGTGGTTTATTTCAATAACACTGAGCATGTAGGAAATCACACTTAGAAAATTATCTGAGCTAGTTTGAAGTAACTTGTATCTATGGGAAAAGGTCCACATGTATTTATTTTACTCCCAAACCTCCATCCACGAATAAAATCCAGAAAATCCTTCCATTAGGATTATACCTTATTGTCTTCCAAGCACTTAGTTTTTGTTTAAGCTGCTGCAAATTAAATAAGCAGACAACACGATATTTAAAACCTTTTTTCTTTGGTTTTTTTTCCTTTCCCACAGTGAGAAGAGTGGCAGGATGGAGAAATGACTCCAACAGTTCAGAGGGATAACAAGGAGTAGCATAATTTTTGCTGTTAAAATATTTTCTATCCTTTTTTTTTCCTTCTATGCAGATTGGTCTTTCGTAAGCCTTCAATAGATTCAGAAATACATCTTAAACAGCAACCATAAGTTACAGTTTTAAGATTTCAGGCCCTTCAGATGTGAACAATTGAAGTGGAAGTGTTGTAGGAATGACATCTCCCTCAGGATTTGTCTCATCACACAGTGAGCTGAAGAAAATCTTTGCAGTGCATTGCTGTGACTCTTTCTGTCTGTCTGGATGAAGAGGGAACAAAAATATGTAAAAGTTTCTCACTGAAGTTATTTAAGGTTTTTTCCCCACAGGACTTGTTAGTGAAAGCCCTGGGTGTGTTTATTCCTCTCTTGGGGGGAAGTACTCGTGTAATGTCTTGTGAACAAACCTCCCCCACCCCTCCTCTAAATTTTTCTGGGTTCTTTACACCCCAGCGCCTCTTTCCTCCACGTTTGGCCCTTACCCATAAGAGTTTTCCCAGTTCCCACTATCCTTCAAGCTTGTTTTTTCCTATGAGGCTTCCAATGATCTTGTTCCCCTTCCTTTAATCAATGACCAAGTTCTGAGTGAAGCCCCACAAGACTCTGCACGAGCAGCTCCTTCCTTGCCCCATCCATCAGTGTCTTGAGTCTGGATTGTCATGGAACTGCAGAATCACAGAATGGTTTGGGTGGGAAGGGACCTTAAAACCCACCCAGTGCCACCCCCTACCATGGACAGGGACACCTTCCACCAACCCAGGTTGCTCCAAACCCCGTCCAACCTGGCCTTGGACACTTCCAGGGATGGGGCAGCCACAGCTTCTCTGGGCACCCTGTGCCAGGACCTCCCCACTCTCACAGCCAAGAATTCCTTCCCAGTATTCCATCTAGCCCTGCCCTTTGTGAGTTTGAAGCCATTTCCCCTCATCCTGTCACTCCAGGCCCTTGTAAATGGTCTCTCTTCACCTTCCTTGGAGCCCCTTCAGGCATTGGAAGAGGTTATCCCTTATCTCCTCCTTGCCAGGCTTTGTGCAGCTCCGTGGTTGATCTGCTGCCTTCCCAGTCTTTCACCTTGCCTTTCATGCTGAAGGTCATTAAACAGAGATTCCTTAAGAGAATCCAAACATCCCTTAAGAGAATCCAAACATCTCTGCTGCCACACTCAGGGCCTGGACCTCCCCAGTCAGAGCTCACAGACCATGAGGAGCTGCTCAACACCACGTGGATGAGGGGTTTTGGTGCTTTGAGTGAGGAGAAATCTCCCCAGATCTCCCTAAATATCTGTGTTGAAACAGCAACCCCTCAGCAATCCATGGCAACGCTGCTCCCCTCCTGGTTTGCAGCAGAGAAATCTTTCAAGTGTGAGTTTTCAGACGTGTACTTAGACCTAATACAGCTTTCCAGTTCTTTCCACTCTGTTGCTCACTCTGAATATCTAATGAATAATGCAGTGGAAATTAAATTGATGACTGGATGTTGCAGTGGGGCTTGACAAGTGTTTCTTGGAGTTTACAGGCGTGTACACATCCTGCAACTTTAGCTGCAGCAGTTCTGAGTGGTGTAGAAGAAGATAAGGAGAAAAATTAACTGCATGATAAAAAAACCCCCAAACTTCTTGAATATATTTAAAAAAGCCATTTTGACGCCCCACTGGCACAATAATAATTTCTTAACTTCTCTCTCCGTTCTATGCAGTTTGCTCTACTCCCTTCTGTGCAAAGGGATCTGGATTTTCTTTCAGTTGATGCTGATTTATGTTAAAAATATTTTATTAATTTGCTAATCTTTATGGCAGGCTTTGAAAATGCAAACAGAGCTGTCCTGTGGGAAATACACTCAGCTGGCTTGGGGCTAAAATGAACTCCTTTATAATGTCAAATGGTAGCACAAGGGTGAATTTCTCACTGATCTGAGATGCACTGCTGGAGAGGATCATACCTACAGCCATCATTTTAATGGTAATTTATTGCTCCTGAGAAGGGGAAAAGGAGGTCAGATCTGTGTATTGGTTCAGCAGGCACGTGCTGTTCCTCATTCTCTTGCTCAGTTCTTGCTGGGATGGTGGAGAGGAAAAAATGAAACATAATGCATTCTCAAGGTTGCCAGGAGCAACTAATGCTTCCAAATTGGTATTCATGTTTTATTACATCTTAAATTTCAGCACCTTAAAAACAATAAAGGAAATTGCATTTTCACAAAGAGTCTTCCTTCAGGGAGTGTACTTCAAGTTTACTGTCTTTTTTCTGATGTCTTTGTCCATGTGTTATGAACTGCATGTTTCAGAGAGAATGTATATATATATATAATATAATATGCTCAGGTTATATATACGTGCAAAGAAAAGTGTATAAAATTTCATGTTCCTAAAAGCTTCCAAATTTGATTCCTTTAAAGCTTAAACATAGAGTCTAAGAAGTCTTTTAGAGGAACCATATTTGGAAGCTTTCAGGAACATGGTAGACACATGGAATGGTTTGGGTTGGAAGGGACTTTGAAGATCATCTTATTCCAACCTACCTGCCATGGGCAGGGACACCTTCCACCAGCCCAGGTTGCTCCAAGCCCCGTCCAACCTGACCTTGGACACTTCCAGGGATCCAGGGGCAGCCACAGCTTCTCTGGGCAACCTGTGCCAGGGCCTCCCCACACTCATAGCCAGGAATTCCTTCCCAATTCCATCTGTCCCTGCCCTCTGTCAGTGGGAAACCATTCCCTGTGTCCTGTCCCTCCATCCCTTGTCAATATTCTCTCTCCATCTTTCTTGGAACCTCTTCATGTCCAGCAAGGCCACAATCAGGTAACCCCAAACCTTCTCCTCTCCAGGCTGAACAATCCCAGCATTCCCAGCCTTTCCTCCCAGCAGAGCTGCTCCACCCTCTGCTCATCTTGGTGCCTCCTCTGGACTCTCTCCAGCAGCTCCATGTCCTTGCTGTGCTGTTCCCCAGGGCTGGAGGAGCTCTGCAAGGGGGTCTCATCTGGGGGGCAGAGGGGCAGAATCCCCCCCTTAGCCTTTTCCCTTTATCCAGGCAACATGAAATACGAGCTCATTCCAAGGATTTATAGAGCACTTCACTGAGGTACCGCTGAATCCTCCACCCACTTTTCCTTTTTTCCAGCCAATTTCCCTGGCACAGAGACTGCCTTTACCTGGAATCTGCCTCTTTTTGGAGATACAACCAAGAACCTTCCCCAGAGTAAGAGTCGGAGGGAAGGAAGGAAAAGCATTTGTCCACCATTGTTATTATACAGCTACAGAAGTATTTTTAATGAAAAAATGTCAGTAGCAATGAATTGTTCCAATACAGTTTCTATCAAATGAAAATATTACAGGGCAAACTCTTAAATTTTAATTTGTTCATACTGTACATGGAACTGTCACACTGGCACGAAGAATATTAGCCCAGTACAAAAGAAATGGAAATGAATGGCTGGAGAAAAAAAGAAGTAATATCTTTGAAGTTCAGAATTTCGTATCATTCAAGGGACTTAATACAATTTACATTGACTGTGGTAAGATTAATAAAAAATACATTGATCAGAAATCTCTTGGACATTATGAACATTAGAATAATTTTACTTCACAGAGGCAACAAATTATTAAAAGGGAAGAGATCTGCAGATGGAGCTTAAAGGAACCATTCCTATTCTCTTATTCCATGTTCTTGTAGCTTTAGATATAAAAAAGGAATCATAATAGTGAAAGATTTCTGAACTGGGTTTGGATTGAGGCAAGAAAAGCAAGAGTTCTGACATTTAACTACATTATATTGCTCTACACAGATATATTTTCATGGCACTATTACGGATGTAAAGTGCAAAGAAACAAAACTTAAGTGTGGAAGAGGCTGATGGATTTTGTCTGCCCATTTCATTCCCATCTCTCCTCTTAGTCGCTACTGGTCACTACTCCCTTTCTAATAAAGTTTGGCAAGAGAGCTGAATACCTGAATTAGGAATCCCAGGAATTATTTCCATTACATTGATACTTCCGTTTGGGACACTGGAAACATTGTGTCTGATTTGGTGATTCACAAGAAATAACTGCTTTTTCTTTACCTCAAGATCATTTCATGCTTTATTCCCATCCACTGTGTAAGGGAATTTTCTAGGAGTGTTATAGATTTTATTGTATCTTGCACAGGAAGGAATAAAGTATTATTGTTCATTATTTGAGAACATTAATACATTGATCATCTTTATAAACACCTACAGAAGAGTGGCTTTAAAAAAAAAATCTTAACTATCTTAACTAGTCTTTGTTGCCTGTGCAGGTTTTTGCTTTACTTTCTGAAATGTCTGTAAGGCCAAATCAAAAGGTGAGGACTTAAATGCTTTGTTAGAAAACAGATAGAAAGCGATGCTTGTGAATTCACAGCCTCTTACGTAGAAAAATTTAGTGTTTCAGAATGTTTCCTTCGAACTTTTAGTATTAATACCACTCAATTCACCTTTAAAGCTTGGGAATGGTGATCTTCTTTTCCTGTGGTTTCTCATCATGTTCCCAGTATATTTTCCTCTGCATCCTATAAGATTAGAAATATAGACCCTGCCTGTCATCTTCCAAACACCACTTACATTTCAGGGAGCTCCGACACAAATGTACAAATTTCCCAAATTCCTGTTCTCCCAAGCCCCAACCCTGAACCAGTTCTTTCACTATTTGTGGTTTTTTATGTATTTGTTTTTGTGTGTATTTATGTATTATTGTGTATTTATGTATTATTATGTATTTATATATTATTGCGTTTAAAAAAGGATTTCAGTGAGAACATTTATGTTCCGCTCAGGTTCTGCTCAGTATAATTATTCCATTAGGGATTTTCCCTCCTGATGCTTGTTTTGATCCCTCACTTCTGGGTCGTTTCCCATTCCTTCTGCTGTTGTTTCTCCTCTTCCTTTGCACCTGAGCTTTTTTTCCTCCGCTGTTTTCTCTCTCTGCCTTCCCATTCCTGAGCTGAGATTCCCAGTCAGTGAGGTCAGGTGGGAGGGCTGTTTGTCTGGGCAGTGATGGATGCACATCCAAGCCCCTGGATGGGACTGTGCTCACAGAATGTGCCCAAGCAGGAATGAGCAATAGGCTCTTCCACCTGGAAGAGTGGTCAAAGGATAAAAACCCCTTTAACAGACAGGTTTAGCAATTTAGCAGGTATATTATATTTATATCCTTCTCTCAGAAGAGCCTCCTGGCTTTTTCCTAACATCAGATTTGATATTTTACTGTTAAGATCAGATGTCTTGAAGAAGTCTCAGCATAACCATGAGCTTTCTCTGGGACTCTCTGTAGGTTTTGGTTCTTTTCTTATTGTTCATTTTCTAAAGAGGTGAGATCACTGCACATTCCTCCCTTCCACTCTGCCTGTCAGTTGTTTGCACTGTTAATTCTTCATTATCAGCTCTTATCCCTCTTTATTATTTCTTTTTTTTAAAAAAAGAGGGTAATGAAAATAGGCTACTGGTCTCAATTGTGATAAAAAATGATATTGTAATCCACACAATGTACTTTTTTTCCCTAAACTCCAGTGTCTAACTAAGGAACATGAATAATTATGATCTCAAAACCTGTGCAAACCATAACAAAATGAAAACCCCATTACTGAACTCAAGTAACTTAAAATCAACCCCACTTTTCTTTTTCCATAAGTTTCCCATGGGATGTAGGCAAATGTTTCCATTCCTTCAAAGTGGTGTCGTCAACCCCCTGGGAACCATTCTCACTCACAATTGACAGATTTTGTAGTCCAAACCCATTGGAAAATAATTAATAACAAAGATCACACAAACTAGTTTCAGTTTTCCAGAAATCCAGATCCTTGCCCAGTAAGGTTCAGATGGTGTGTTCTGTTCCTCAGGAGATCCATTTCCAAAATTGTTCTGCACAGAGCAACGGCCTCCACAGAAAACTAGAAATACAACACAAAAGAACAGTAAAATCTGAGCAGAACACCTTCATTTTAGATTCATTCCAGCTTCAGTGATTAAATTGGAAACAAAAATACAAGCAAAGCAGAGGAGCAGTTCATTATTCTCAGGAAGTGACAGTACAGCTAAATTTGCACATGGAAATTATGGAATTGATAGGTGCTATCTCCCAGTTCTAACACCTGCTAACTAATTGTAAGGAACCAGAGCCAACTAAAGATGGGATATTAATGATCTTGAAAGACTTGGTGGACTTCCTCTCATTTTATCCCTATTTCTATTGTCTTCTATGTCTTAGGAATGTTCAAGAAACCTCTGTGCAGGATGCCTGGTGAGAATAAATGAAACCTCTGTTAAGCAGGAAGGATCCAATTGACTTCAATATGATTAGGATTAGGTCTTGGAATCTCTTCACTTTAGTCTTACAAATTCCCTCTAGCAAATTAGAGAAGGATTTATTAGTTAATATTCAAAATGCAGCTGGGTTTATTAAAAACTCAGCTGGGCATTACCCTGAGCAACCTGATCTAATGTAGGAGCTGGGCCTGTTTTGAGCAGGTGGTTTGAACAGATGATTTTTCAAAAAAAAATCAAGAAAAAACGCAACTCTCTAGAAAAAACCCCTCAATTACTGCAATTAATTCTTTTAACTTGAACATTTTCCACATCCTCATAGGAAAAAAGAGATTTGGACTCTTAGGAATGGCAGTTCTAACCTCAATTGTACCATCTTTCCCCTATTTTCTGACACTCTCCATAGCAGCACTATTTCTGGGTTCATGTCCATGCTAACCAAAGCAGCAGGATGCAACAGTTCTTGTCCTCATTATTTTCAGCTTCATTACCTCTCAGAGCTACTACAGTCCTAAAAGTTTGGACCTACTGGCACGTTGCAAGACCTAAAATGTGATAGTGAAACAGAAAAAATGTGACTGGCATTAAATGCAGAGGGAGGCAAAGAGTTCACCTCGGGGGCACTTGGCTCAGTGACCATTGGTGGCTTTTGCCAAGCACAGAAAGAAATAAATAGTGAAAATGCTTTTTCTTGTAGGGAACACCTACCTATTGTAGTTTACACCCTGTAGGAGTCCAAGCCTGTGCTTGGACCACCATGTGCAGAGACCAGAACAGCAGCAAGGACTGGAGGCATCAAGTCTTGTTGTAGAATAAGTTCTGCCAGTGCTTCCAGCTGCTGCTCAGTGGGCAGACTCAAGAATTCAGTCCCTTTTTCACCCTTACTTGACTATTATGAACCTACCAGAGAGCAGAAATGACAATATAAAACCTTGAGGTTTGTGTACACACTGAAGCACCGTAAAACTGCACAATTCTGTGTGCCACAATGTCTGATTTTCCAGATATATGGATCCCAAGGAGATCAAGATATCTGGAAAAGCAGAAGCAGCAGGAACTACTCCTGAAGCAACAGGACAGTACTGTTAATTGTTGTTTTTATTTAAGTATACACCTGCATTACTTAACAAGTCACAGTTAGTATCCTCCTCTTTCCAGAGAGGCCTGGATGCAGTTAAATTTTGACTAGTAGAGCAGGCACTCAGAATTTATCCTTAAACTGGTTTTATATTTCAGGATTTATAGAGAAACTACCACCTCTGTGAGGAAGAACACTTGCAAACAAATACTTAGGGAGTACTGGGCACTGAAATAGGAGCCCTCTGTCAGTGCCATTAGTAGCCAAGGAGGAAAACTCTCTTCTGTAAGTCAGTTCTGAAAGTTGTTTCAGGGATTATTTAAGGAAATTCTGTTGTTTCTGAGGGTCATCTTTCCGATGGAAAGCAAAACCCAAGTATTGATGGTGCACAGTGGTTAAATACCCCTTTGAGGAATTAGCTTATTAACCTTGTGTCCTGGCCAAATCCCCAATTTCAGCAATTAAAAACCTGCTTTCTGAAGTTCCCCCTGAAGATTTGATGCAGCACATGATTAATAAGTTCCTGTTGTAAACTAGAGTTCTGGTTTTGCTGAGAAATGTTTGAGGGCAGTTGTGTTCCACTCTGGGGGTGAAGAAAGGGATTCAGATCTTCCTCAGGAGGTGCAGCAGCTGCTGCTGAAATAGAAGAACTAACATGGACATCATCTTCAGACACAAAAGAATCAGAGAGTCTGGAAAACTTTTAAAAAAGCCCTTTTGCCATGTAAGCTGAAAGGAAAAACTATAGAAGCAAAAGAGAAGCAACTGTTCAATAAAAAAACCTCTGGAGTTTTAATGCAAAGTTGCCACAGCTATTGCTTTCCTAAAATCACACCTTCTTTACATCTCAGAGTCATAAAACCCGTCAGAATGAAGAGAGTAGTTGAGAATAAGTACTTTGAATCCCAGAATCCCAGATTGTCCTGAGCTGGAAGGATCCACAAGGGGCACCCAGTCCAACCCCTGTCCCTGCACAGACACCCCAACAATCCCACCCTGCCCTGGGCTGCTTCCTCACACTACAGGGATCACCCTGGCTCTGCTTTCTTTCTTTGCATCTACTGCTTTATTTTAATAAAATGAAATGAAAAGAGAGGGAGGAGACCACAGCAGCTTTGTTCCACTCTGAACATTATGAAGTTATTCAAAAATCATATTGAAATATTCTTATTTATGACATTTCTATTTACATATCAGTTTTATTGGAGGAAAGGTTTCAGGTTGTGTGAATGTCATATTTTATTAACTACTACACTCTGAGTTTATTTCTAATTCCTCTCTGCATTAAATTAAAGAGGGCACATGGTTATAACTTTAATTTCTTAATTTTATGAAAATTACCCAAGCAGCATCTGGTCCCTGGAACAAATTATATGTCAGTGCTTTATTACAGAATAATAATAGATTCTTCAAAATTATGGCAATTTCTATTGGTATTTGGTCCACACATTTAGAATGTTTGGTAAAAAAAAAGAGGAATATTGGATTTATCCTTTCAAACTTTCTGAGCACACACGGCTGCTTCTTATTAAACATCCTCAGAATACTTAAGAACTTTAGAAGAAAAAAAAACCCATAAATCTGTATTCTGGGTTACAGAAACTACAGTGGATGGGCTGATCTTTCAAGCACAGCATGAAGTGACTGCTAATCAAATGTGCCTCAAGGCAGTAGAAACTAAAATATTAAAGCTGGTTTATTCAGGGTGTCTCGATTCTTTAATTTGACTTTGGCTGGTACTAAATAAAACTATCTTTGAAAGTTTTATTCAAGCTCTCCGGAGCATTAACAAACCATCCATTATGATTTGGGTTTGTAGAGTTAAAATATATTTGAAATTTTGGACAAGAAATTGAATAATTTATTCAATTTAATCTGCACAAGGAGGTAATAAAGATGTCTATGTCCTCTGTGTCTGTGGTGGGTTTGCAGGTCTGTCCAAAGTCTTGATATTAAGCCAGGAAACACAAGGAGTGATTAATTAACATTTATGTTCAAGATGTCATTGAGATTCTGACTAAATAGGTTCCTGTACTTACAGGTGCCATCTTTAGGCACAAAAGAGATTTGCTCTTGAAGCCACTGCACACCCTGAGGTTCTGCCATGTCTGCTCTGAGCTGCAAACTCTTTCCAAACCAATTTCATCTCTGCTCCTTTCTACCCACCATGGATTGTAAGAAAAGAACCCTGGGATACCCCCCTGACCCTCACAACTTTGTCCAGTGAATTTTACCTGCCCAGATCCTGCTCAGTTTTGTTCTGCCAAGAGATTTTTCTTCCTATCATCCCATCTCTCTCCCTCATGGAGGGGTCTGTACATTAATCCACCCACCTATTTATTTTCTCTCGGATAAGTCAGGCTTTCCTGGGTGTTTTTACTATGGCACATCTTCCACAAACATTCTTTTTGGCTGGTTTTTCAACTCTGTTCTTGAATTGCAAACAGCAGAGCTGAGGGCACAGTTTATGCACCCATCACTCAGGATTATCATCTCAGTCCTACTCCTCCTATTATCCTACACAGACTTCCAGGACCAACCTAAACTAAAGTCTTGTGCTTGAAACTTCTGCTGAGCCAGTAATAATTGTATTTACATGCCATTGCCTCTGCAATACAGGGTAGTCTCCCTTTTTCCCTGAGCTCCCTTCCCACACTCTCCCCTCTCAGAAGTGCAATGTCATGGTACATCTGGCAGCCAAGAGAGTCCCTTGAGCTCCTGCTGAACAGATAGATCACCAGCACCATTGTCCTGAACACCAATAAGTGTGTGTTTTGCACACACTGCTGCAATCAGAGGCTTGAATTATCCTGTTTGGAGTAGACTGGGCCTTTAATAGCCTGTAATGTAAAGATGTAATGGAGGTGGCTGTGCTAAAAAGTGCCTGAGAACTCCTACTGTGGATGCCAATTCAAAATCCTCTGAGCACTCATGAGCACAATATTATCTCTTCATCCCAGTCAATTTTCTCCCTGAATATTTACTGAACACTAAATTCATATCCCAGTGATTGAGAAAGTAAAGGAGGAAGCGGGATGTAATCCATGTTTTTTTCTCCTTGTCATTTGATTGCTCTGTTACAGAGACAACTGTAAAACTCACCTAAGGATTGGGTTCATATAAATTGTATGGTTTCTTTTAAATGATATCCTCAGAACGAATTTTCCCATTGATTTGGGGGCACTTTGCACTAGAAACACACAGGGATTAGTAATTTGAAACTCTCAGTCTGTTTCCTTGTATTTTGGATTGCCAGTGAGATTTACCATAAATTACAAAAAGATCATTTTTCATTGGTTTCATAATGCAGTCTGTGACAACCCACCTGTCAATTGTCCTAAGCTTTCCTTGACAAATTATATAGCTTGAATGAGCTATAATTAGTAAGAATAATCCTTGATTGCCACAGGTAAAGAAGACATTTTCTGTCTATTTGCATAATTCCATTATTGATGATTGTTTAGCATTAATATAGTTTAGGTGAAAAGTTCTAAATTTCCCTCATAAAACAACCTCACCAACAACATTTGCAGCTCTGTGAGTCTGAGCTATTTCTGCTGCCACTGCTCTTAAATAGGTGCCCATGGCAGGGGGTTGGAACTGGGTGATATTTAAGGTCCCTGGTTGATATTTAAGGTCCCTTCCAACCCAAACCATTCTGTGTTTCTATGAAAGAAACTATCCTCTGTAGTTATTTTCCAGCTTAAATTGTGTTTGAGATGAGGAAACACATCTCATACCAAAGAATCAGCATGAAAAAAGAAAACAGCAGCTAAGAAAGATAGATAGATAGATAGATAGATATTAAACCATTATCCTTCAAGCTGTAAACTGACTCTCAAATAACTTTGCCCATGAGTATTAACAAACCAGCTTGAGGGACATATGAGGTGTTGCTCCAGCTCTTTACCTCCAAATTTATTTTCCCTTCTGCAGTACCTCATTCTGTTATGCTTTGTAGGGTATTTACAATTACCTTGATCCTCTCATCACAAAATGGATGAGGACTATTCCTCAGAGTGGATCCCCAAGGGAAGGGTGTGAAATTACAACAGGGATGATATAATTAGCCTTGCTATGTGAATGGAAACCCTGTCAAAGTTGTCATGAGAAGGTTTCACTTAGCAAAGCCACCCTCACACTGGTTCTTTCCTGGTAATTTTTCTGATTCTATCCACTCTGTTGAGTGAAGAAAGTTTCTGCTCCTGAGACTTTTGTTGTGGTCCCTGAGTTTGGTGCCCTGGTGTCCATGGCACTGTCAGTGATTTCTGATTGCAGACACTGGTTTATATTGGCTAATAAACAGCCCTTCAGTTTAATAGCTTCTAAATATCTCTCTATTTTTTTTTGGTCACATTTGACATTCTTCAATATACCTTGAACGCAGAGAAAAATGCCCCTTTCACTTGCCTGGACAGTCCATATCTGCCCAGAAAAACACATATCACACAAATGTCTGGCCAGGTTTATTTCTAGGTCTTCTCTGAAGCCCAGCAGGGTAATTAAACACCTTGGGATGCCAGTTGGTTGGGGCTGACTGATTCTCAACCTGTTCTTCTGTAATATTAATTCAAGCATATATATTATTAATTTATATATATATGTCTGCACTCTATATACATGTTGTGGATGTTCACAGCCACAGTTGAATAGGAATGTTTTATGCATAACTGTATTTCATACTAACACTTTTTCTCAGCTCTCCCACCTCATTCAACCCTCAGCAGTGCCATTTAATCTGTAAGATGTCTGGAACATGGAAATTGTCTCCGTAATATACCTGTGGAAAGAACATTTCAGTTGTGTTAGAAACAAATATTGAAAATTTTAGTGCTTGCAGCACAAAATACTCATTCACTGCTTCATTTTCCCATTATACAAATTCTAGGTTGAAGGGTGAGACTTAGTAGCTGTGAAAGAATAGAAAAAGGGGTTCTGAAATGTAACAACTCTAGATCATAAAGGTCATGTAGCTGGGCTGATGAAGTGTCTGCCTCTCTGGCACTGCTTGCTACAGCTTTCTCATAACACTCCTGAAGAAGCAGAACTCCTGCAAATGTTTTAAATTTAAAATATTGGATATGACCAAAAAGGAAATAAGACTTATATAGAAGGACAGGAATTTATTGCTGGTGTAAATGAAGTCTTGTCAGGGATTTGTATTGAACCAGTTCTATTACAGAGGGAGAGAGGGAGGGAGGGAGGGAAGAAAGAAGGAAAGAAGGAAGGAAGGAAGGAAGAAAGGAAGAAAGGAAGGAAGGAATCTGAATATTCCAGGTACATAGAAGTGAAAAGCTCTTAGTCTCTGTTGAACATAATATTTATGACTAATATAATGCTGCAGTGTAAGGAATATAAACAGGGGGGAAAGAGGAGCTCCTGGGAAGTGAGTTCAACAATTTAAACTATAAAATTACTGCTTGCACACCATTGGTGTGTCCTTCCTGCCTCCCTGCCTACATTCCATCTGCCTCTGCACCCGTGTCCTGAGCTTGGTGACTTCAGGGTGGCAGCAAGGCAAGTGTTGCACGTTGTCAGCTCCCCCAGGTCCTTCAGGAGGAGGACTATGATGCTCTTCCTCACCCCAAGCACTATTAGAGCCAGTTTGAAGCATTTACTAACATGTTCAGTGCCTTGATCTTTCTTCATCCACCTGCAGCTCTGCATTACAGCCAAATTTGGGATTTGCTGAGTGCCTTAGGTATGCTGAATATATGACCTTTGCCCACTTTTTTACCTCTAAAACTGTTTTTGCTCAACTCCTAGGTCAGCATTTCTTTTTCTGACCTTTTCTAGACCTGAGGTCTCCAGTGCCAGTCTGAGCCCCATGTTTAACCCTCCATCCCTGAGCTCTTCCACATCCCATCCTGTGTTCCCACTTAAACCCTCCCTCGATTATATTGTGATTATATTCCTTGCATTCTGTGAGTCATAAATATTCTTTTCAACATGGACTAATTACTTTCACTGCCATGGTAATAGAAAAATGGGGTTTTACCAGGGAAACATAAGTGAAATACAAAGGTACAGCTACAAAGTGCTTAGAAATCTCCTGCCAATGACAATATAAATTAGTGGTCTAGAGAGTACAAATATGGCCAGGAAACAAGCAGGGATGAGGGAATTAAGGAGCCCTAATCCTTGGACACCCAGGAATATGCTGAGTGCAGGAGTAGGTACAAAAAAGTCAATGTTGCAGTTCCTCATGGAAAAGAGGAACAGATCCCACTGGGTGATAACACAGCAAAACTTCCAGAAAAAGGGCTGTTCAGGACAAAAGGTATTAAATAAACAATGGAACTGGACAAAATAATTGAATGCATGTGTTTTTATGTGTATTTTGGATTTATTTTCAGGTTTCTAATTGTATTTTTCCATTAAGCTGGGAGGTGTTCCTCTCTTTTAACACAAACTTCTCTCATAAGTGCTGCAAGAATAAGCTGGGATTTGAACGTGTCTGATTTCATCTATGTAATGACCTGGGTTTAGGAGGTTTAAGCATTTAGGTCTCCATTCCTTTCCAGTGCTAAAAGGACACTTTTTCTTTCCCAGCCTAGGTAAGGAATGTTGGTTGTTCTGCACTTGAGAACAGATGACAGCTCACTAATTAGAATTGTTAAAAAAATTCCATTTCCTTGGACAGGTGATCTGCACTGATTAAACATTTCTGTGCTGATTTGAAAAATAGCCTCGATGATTTAAGCAGGATTGTGCAGAGCTATTTGCAACACTTTATTTTCCACAACTGCTGCTTATAAGTGCTAAGAAAAATTAAGAAACACCATTAGCAAGACAAGCTGGACAGACTAAACAAATAGCTCTCTACACCAAGGAGCTGAAATACCTTTGACTGAGTGATTCACAATCTAATTTTGCAATCCAATACTTGGGGGTGGAGGGAAGGAATTGATTTTTGAGAAAGGATGTGTAAGAAATGATGTTCACATGCACTCAGGAGTCGGCCAGTACATGTCATCCAAAAAAATTCCAATATTGGAAGAGAAACTTTAAAATATCACAGTAATGGAATTCTTTTGTTATTTATTATAGTATTTGTATGATTTATTTTGCAATAGAATAGTTTATTATTTTATTATTATGCTTGTATGTTATTATATTATTATACTTGTATATTATTATATTAGCATATATAATATATATTTTATCTATTACATGTAATAATATAATACATAGGAAATTATATAAAAATATTAATGCTAATCAATAACAGTATATAATACCAATTATAATATATAATAAATATATGCATATGTTAAATATACAACATATTGTATTATTAGATAAAATATAATAATTTTACATATACATTTTATCTGTATTTGTAAAATAATATAATAATTTTAATATAAAATAATAATATACACATACATAATACATAATATAATATATTATTTTATAAAATATAATGATTATTATATTATTATACATATACATTTTTTATCTGTATTACTGTGTTATTATACTTTTATACTTACACAAGTGTGTAGAAAGGGAACTCTCTAAAACAAGTACAGTGGGAATAGCCTGAGAGTCCAGTTGCAAGCTATTTGTAGACAAACATACTGTTCAGTCTTGAAGAATTTGACAAAAATCCCACCCTGGTGTTATTTCAGAGCTATATTTTCTATATTAACCCCAAGCCCCTCACAGCCACTCCCTCAGTCCCCCATCAGTGGGATCAGGGAGAGAATTAGAAGAGTAAAAGCTGAAAAACTCGTGGGCTGGGATAAAGAGAGTTTAACAGGGAAAGCAAACACTGCTCACAAGTCAAGCAAACCAAGGAATTAACTCCCTGTTTCCCATGGGCAGCAGGGTGACACCTCCAGGAGAGCAGGGCCCCATCCTGGGAACTTGGGAAGAGAAACTCCATCACTCCTGATGTGCCCCCCTTCCTCCTGTCCCCTCTTTATCCACTGAGCAGGATGTCCCACGGTCTGGAATATCCCTTGGACACGGTCTGGAATGTCCCCTGGGTCCGCTGGGGTCCCCTGTTCCAGCTGTGTCCCCTCCCACCCCCCCATCCCCACAAACCCTCCCCAGCAGCAGGAAAGGCCTTGGCTCAGGGGGAGCTCAGCAAGGACAAATCATCTCTGTGTGACCAACCCAAACCCCAGCACAGCCCTGCAGCAGCCACTGCAGGAGCATTAACTGCACCCAGCCCAACCCAGCACATTCCATCCCTTATTCCAAACCCCTCAGGTCCCACATTATTCAGTGCAACCTCATTAATCACCCGTTTATCTCCTATTCTTTGCTGCAATACACAGATACCCTTCTCTTAGTCTGTGGACAACCCCTGCAAAGTCACAGAGTCATCAAGGTTGGAAGAGACCTTTAGGATCATCCAGTCCAACCCTCCCCCCAGCACTGCCCCTGTGACCCCCTAAACCACCAAAACATTGCCAAGTGCCGGATCCAGACACCTCTGGAACACCTCCAAGGACGGTGATCCACCGGTTCCCTGGGACCTCTTCCAATCCCTGACCACCCACACTGTGAAAACGTTTTTCAAATATCTAATCTGAATGTCCCCTGTCTCCGTTCAAGGCCATAAAATGTCCACAAAATATCTGTTGAACTCGTGTAGTCCGTGGCTTTGGGCTCCATCTGGACAGGAGCCCAGAGTGCAGCACACCCAGTACAGCACCCTGGTATTCACTAGTGGGTTTTTTCTCCTGTGCTGCATTTTCCTCTGGAAACATCAGCACTACGATGAATAAACAGCTCCTGAGTGGAGCAGAAAGTCTCATTCCAAGGCTCAGCAGCTGCAGGATGTTGGCATTGCATTGTTATTCTCCCCATGCAAGTTGCCACTTCACCACCTCTGGGGCCAGACAAGAGATGTGTTTTATTCCTCCTTAGTATTGCATTTCTGAACTAACCATGTGAGCAGCACCGTTCCAGCCTCTGCTGCAGCATTTGCACACTGTTCCATGTTTGAAGGAGTCACAGGGAGCTTTCCAAGAGCAGGAGCAGCTCTTGGCAAAACAAACAATAACGGGATATGCACAGTCCTCCAGAAATTAGCATCTATTTCTAAGTCTGAGTGTGTTCTTCTGACTTGCCTTCCAGCAAAAGACAGGGGTTAAAATGCTTGATTTGTTCCAGTTCTCTTTTTTGCTGATTTTTTTTTTTTAGTGTAGCAGGGTAAATACAAATGTGATTGTGAGTCCTTTCAAAGCTGCTTTATTATTTTGATAGATCTCGAGCAGCAGCTCAGATCAGCAGTACCAAAGCACATTTTCATCACAGCAAACTGCTTCAACTCAAGCACAATAGAATAGAACCAAGTGCCTGGCATTGCAGTGCCAAAGGTATATCAAAATCACAGGATTCCAGAACCATTTAGGCTGGAAAAGCCCTCCCAGCCCATGGATCCCCCTGTCCCCATCCCCACCTTGTCCCCAGCCCAGAGCACTGAGTGCCACGGCCAGGCCTTCCTGGGACACCTCCAGGGCTGGGCACTCCAAACCTCCCTGGGCAGCCCCTGCCAAGGCCTCACCACCCTTTCCAGCAGGAAATTCCTCCTGAGGTCCAAGAGAAAATGATAAAACAGAGACAATTAGCTGCATTTTTTTTACTGGAAATCCACCTCACAAAAGTAGTTGGGGTAACAGCGTTAAAATTATCCAGGGATCATCTTTAGGACTGTTTTCCCCCTCCAAAAATGATCAGGTCTGTTCCTGTTTTACTGTGAATTTAAAGTGAATTCTGTGGTTAACCTGAGTTCCTGATTAGGGCTTCCGTTGGCATAAAAGTTGCAAAGTCACCCAATTTCAGTGTCTCTGTTCAGTATGAACTTTGACGGAGCTTCAAGGCCAGGTTGGATGGAGCTCTGAGAAACCTGGGATAGTGGAAGGTGTCCCTGCCCACGGCAGGAGGTGGGACTGGATGGGCTTTAAGGTCCCTTCCAACCCAAACCACTCTGGGATTCCACGATTCTCTGGTGCCAGTCACTCCTGCAAACCCAGTACTGAGGTCAGTTTAAGGAGATCTTATTCCTCTGTATGTTCCAAAGGCTAAGCTCTATTTGTCATAAAACACCAATAAGATAATCCAAATAGTCAAATTTTCCAAGTGATGTGAGACATAATTCCCATGAATTTATTTTAGCAACAAATGCATTTAGAAAATGAAGCTGTCAAGATTTTTAAAAATATGTTTTATTATACTAATGATAAATTTGGATTGTATTTAAAAATACTACTGAAACAGGAGTACATTTTTATACCAGTTTTATTCTACAATTTATAAAATGTGGGTCTGGTCTCTTAGATATCTCCATTTAACAGAAAACATTGATCAAACTCCCTTTGCCTTAAGACCGATAACAACAAAATAAGAAATAACTCCATTAATGACGTTGCTTCATATCCTAACTTGTCTTTGAAGCAACAAAATTTGGTGCTGGCATGACTTATTTTGAAGCCCAAAATCCTGGGAGAGGATGTGAAGGTGGATATTGGGAGGAGGAAATATTAAAATGAGACATGGAAAATAATTTTGAAGAAATCTTCAGCTCTCAGACAACAAGGTACAGAAAACATCCCAGCCAGAAATGCTGCAAATGGAGAGTGAGCGATCATCCCAAACTACCTGTCTTCTAATCTCTTATTTGAACACTCCATGAGGGACAGAATAACATGTTCCAGCCATATAGTTATGTTATTAGGATCATACTGGTACCTGTCTGTCAGGAGCTGTCCTAGAAAACTGACATTTGAAAACAAAAAAAGGCAGGTTAAACATAAAGGTGCAGCAGAGAGATGTTGGTTATTTTCCAGAGGCTTATTATTTCCAGAGGAAAATAAATAAATAAAGACTCTGCCAGCAACTGTAGCAGATAAATGCTGGAGAGACACCAAATGAGTTCCAGCTTGGAAAAATAACACTGTGTGCTGAGAGGAAAACTTGCTCTGACCTCATCACATTCAGCTCCTACTTGGAGCCTCCAAGGGTGACCTCAAACCTCAGCAAAACGTTCATGTAGCTGGTCCAGTCACTAGATGGCACAATCTTCTAATTAGTCAAATGTCATTTGTTATTTAATTACCTCTGGCAGCAAACCTATTTCTCAGTTAAGAGAGCAGTGCAGCAAGTTGTGGAGTAAACCCCAAATCTTTGCTATGAATCCACTCAGAAGTTTTTATCACTCAGTAGTTTTTCCCAGATATTCCTTCAAATTATTTTCTGTTAGTTACTTTTAAGCAAGCACATAGAGCTACACTGGTAATTCTGGGTCACATTTTCAAATGACTCAGAAGGGGTTCGGAAGTCAAATTTTAAGTCTTTATACAAATCTTTCTCAGGTTTGGTTGATGGTGTTTGGCCTGACAGTGACAGTGCTCAAACATTTCTGAGGTGGGCAACAATGGAATCTAACAAACCTCAAAATCCATGAGAAAAATGTGGGGTTTTTCTTATGAATTCACATTTTTGTGGTAATGTGAAAGGGAAAACAGGTCCATCTGCCCATGTGGGAAGGAAGAAGGCAGAGCTCACTCAGCTCTACCTGCCGTGGTATCAGCTTTGAGTGGAGGTGGGTGGGGATCCACGTGTTTCTGAGTTTCAAAGAGTGGTTTGAGTCAGAAAAGACCTTAAAGCCCATCCAGTGCCACCCCCTGCCATGGGCAGGGACACCTTCCACCAGCCCAAGTTGCTCCAAGCCCCGTCCAGCCTGGCCTGGGACACTTCCAGGGATCCAGGGGCAGCCACAGCTTCTCTGGGAATTCCATTCCAGCCCCTCCCCACCCTCACAGGGAAGGATTCCTTCCCAAAATCCCATCTAACCCTGCCCTCTGACAGTTTGAAGCCATTCACTGTCTTCCTGCCTGTTGCAGCCCTACCTGTGTGCAAATCCTGCTACTCCTGGTTGTAAAGCCTTCTGTGCCTCCAGTGATGTGCCCAAGTCAAACTCCAGAGTAGCAGAAATTGAAACCCAAATTTTCCCAGTGCCAGCTGCAGGCGCTCAGTTGGTTGAGTGGATTTTTATTCTTCCCCTTCCAATTTTCCATGGAAAAAAAAGTGAATCACAAATTGTTTAGAGGGTTATATCACGTGATGTCATATTTGTGTTATTTGGATTAAAAGCAAAGGCAGAGGGTGTGCACTGAGCCAGGAGGGAGTGATGACACTAAGGAGTAATAATCTGGAGAACTAAAACAAGAAAAGGGAACAAAAAGTAACTCCTGAGAGAGCCCTTAGTGATTGCTGCAGAACTGTCAGGGGTACAGACAAGTGCTGCCTAATGCAGAGGAAAGTCTGTTGACTTCATTCAGTAATTTTTTAATAAATGATGCAGCAGGGGTTGCAATGAGCATTTTTAGCTCACAGCTGCAATATTTATCAAGGTGCTACAAAACCTGTCACTTAGGAGCCTCTCATGGCTTTTGCTTCTCATGGGCTTGTGACCTTTCTAAGCAGTGGACTAACAATTAATTGAAAAACGGAAACAATGTTATTTGCCAACAGTTACGGAGAAAACAAATTCCTTAAAATTGTTTTACTAGGTGTTAGAATTTCTCTGAATGCAGACAAGCTTCAGAAGCAGTTTGGGACACTAAAGCCCAAGTTGCCCGTTAGAGCTTTGTCCATCTCACAACTCACTCCTACAAGAGGGAGGTTTCTTTCCTTCTCTCCCTCTCCTCTCAATGTCAGCAATCACTGGAGCCTCTGCACAATCAGGACAACTTGCTGGACTGGTGAAAAATAAAACCTGACCTGGCAAAATGAAATCATTGGATTTGCAAACTGAATCAGCTCCAAGCACAAGGTCAGAGAGGGAAGTCACAGCCAAGAGATGAAGGTGGAAGGACTGTCCGTGCTGGAGTGGGAATTTGCTGGATTAGCTCCAGTGTGTTTTCACTGAAATGTCTATTTTATGTGAAAGAGACCCCAAACTCTGATTATACATCAATTCATGAACCCACAGTTCCAATGTCTCTGAGCAGGACACTTCTGCAAACTTTCAGGGAGATTCAAGTGACAAAACCAATCCAGTATTTTGACATTTGCACAGGTTTTGTGATACACCTTGAAAGTTCAGATCACACTGTCGTTTTTCTGCTTCTGTTCTGTTCTCAGAACACATCAGGAATTCCAGAGTGCAGCATCACCATATCCAAGGAGAATCAATCGTGGTGTGAGGGGCTGAGTGACAGGGGACACAGGTAAGGTACTCAACACCTCCTTTGCCTTCAGCCAGCACCAGCAAGGTCTCTCAGATCCCTGAGAACAGAGAAGGAGCTCAGGGAGCAGAGTTAACAACACTGGATGAGGACAGACTCAGGGTTTAGTTATTTTACCCCATGGAAGTCCACGGGATCCACTGGGGTTACTGGGAGAGCTGGAAAGTGTCCTTGCAACACCACCCACTTTAGTAGGTAGTGGAGATCAGGGGAGGTCTTCCACCACTGAGGAGAAGGAAGAGTTACAGGGACCTTTAAAGTGGGTTCAAAGGATATTCAGGGAGCTGTGAGATGGTCAGTCTCACCTGGTTCCCCAGGAGTGAGTCCTCATGGAACTGTTTCTGGACACAAGACAGAGAAGAGGGTGACTGGGAGCAATCAGCATGGATTTACCAAATTTACCAAAAATAAATCTTACCTGATCAACCTGATTGTTTTATGGGATAAAAGGTGTGAGGAGGAAGGGAGATCAGTTATGGATTAGAGTACTCTGGTGTGCTGAGAAAACCAAGAGCTCAGGCCAGCTTTAGACTTTAAAACTAAACCGTTTAAAATGAATTTATTTACAACACATTTGGTTTGACTGGTTAGCTCTTGTTAATCACAGTATTTGCAGTTAATTATCATCATCATTGTCACTCTTTACCCCTTCCAAGCTGAACAGCTGGAGCTGATGTGGTGGGACAGCACAGAGGGCTGACAGTCCTTGCTGGGTTTAGTGGCTGAGGTCAGGGTGACGAGGCTGGAGAGCTCTTTGATGAGAGGAGTCAGAATTGCAACAGGCTGTTGGATTTCTTCTCCCTTGCTGCCTGAGGTGTTTATGTTTTGTGCTTTTATCCCTCCCAAAAGAGGGATTTCAGCTACTCCTGGTGCTCCTTATTTTGTATTTGCTTTTGGCAGCTCAGCCTCCTGAGTACTGGGGAGGATGTCCTGCATCTCTGCTTATCTTGTTCTTCATCTTGTAGCTGTTGTTTTCTGGAGGCCCCTGACGTGCACCTACACACACCTTTGCTCCTGTGCTTGTCCCATTACTCACAGAACTGTTTGAAATGTTCAGACATCGTGTCTGGCTGTGCCATAACATTTACAAACACTTGTACACTGGAATATATTAATATGCTAATATTTGGCTCCAAGGCAAAGTAGTATTAATTATATCCTGATTGATGAACTTCTAATTTATATGTGGCCTTTGCTTTGGCTCTGTGCAACACAGGGTTTGGAAATTATTGTGTAGAAGCCCAGCAGTGCAGAACAATTCCACCTTGTTCTAAAAATAGGAATGAATATTCCCAAACTATTCTGAGACAAATAGCAAATAGAGCTTGATATCAAACATCATCCCCATGATTTGGCTGATACCATCAGCTACAAGATAGGAATCTGCAAACTTTGGTCACTGAAACACAGCAGATACCCTTCCTCTGGACCACAGTAGCAGATAGGTTTAGCTATAATTCAGTCATAATTTTAGTTATAATTTGCCCATGGTGGGTGTGCAGGAGGGGAGTGTCCCTGCCCATTACAGGGGATTGGAACTAGAAGATCTTTAAGTTCCCTTCCAGCAAAACCAATCATTCTATGATTCTGTTTCATCAATATAGATAACAGGATAATATGGCATAATATTATAGATATTGAATGATATTAGATTTTGGATAATGCAATGCTCCAGTTCTGCTGCCTTTATTCAATAAAGTCTTGTCAAGTCTCATTATCTTTATCATCAGATTTCAAATCTGGTGTTTTATCCTTAAGTGGCCAAATACTAAGTTACATGATTATGTGGAAAGCTCACTTCTTTTAAAAATAAGAACATCCAACATTCATTGCTATGAAAACCAACCTGGAAGGAAACAAAAAGATCTCCAGGCCTCCCTAAATCTTATTTTGGTTCCTTAAGGCTCCTGGAAATGGCCATGGAATTGTGTTGGGTGCCCAGCTGATATTCTTCATCCTGTCAGTTGGTCTTTTAATCACAACATGGGAATTGTGTGTCTTATGGATTTGTTCATTATTCTAAGCAGTGCATCAAGTACCTCAGGCAGTACCTCAGTTCTGCAGAGAAGATCTCAGTGAGGACCTTGTGCCAGTTTAGGGTGTTGGAGACCTTACATCAATATAAGGGGTTGCCTTTGGACGTGCATCTTCCTACTCCAACATGAATTAGAGGAAAAGGGAAAATAAAACTTGTTTAATGTGTCTTAGAGCAGCAGAAACACCAGCTTGAGGATCAGGAAAGATCAGTGTGAATCATGGAGTAAAGCCCCCCAAAGCATCACACAGGAACGTGAGGCCTTGGACACACATGTCCAGCTCTAACTGGTTGAGTTAATCCTGGAATTGCTTCCAGAGGAGGAACAGATGAATTTGCTGATTTAAAAGCTTCCAAATGATATTTGTAGCACATTTTCAGAGCAGAAGTTGATAGAAAACCCAGTGGCAACTGCTAATTTGCCTTGGAGGTGTGGAACATCAAGGGGGTTGGCCTGGTGATGAGATGAGCAAGGCACGTGCTGAGTCTGACAGAGAAAGAGAAAACACAGGCACCTCTGGGGAAATCACATCCATGGGCATCCAATGGGTTTTGCTTGGGGAAAATCAATTAAAAAAGGAAAATTCAAGTACTTGCATTTTCCCATGATTTTAAAGCATTCTATAATGTCACTTTCTGGTGTAGAACTCCACTCCTGTGCTGTGCTGGTGGGCATGGATTCCACAAGTCTTTTGGGCTAAACGGAGTAGAGGTTTCCAGGCAACAAAACTTGATAAAATCAAGTCCAAAGCAAGCACACAAGATACCAACACTGACCCTAAATAACACTCATAGGCCATAAAACAAATTAATTTGTTCATAGAATCATAGAATCATAGAATGGTTTGGACCTTTAAGGTCCCTTCCAACCCAAATCATTCTGGGATTCTATGATTCTATACCTCTACATTGTTTAAAAAATGATATTTACAGATTAGTGAGATCTGCAGACAAAGCAACCTTTCATTTTCTTTTTATAGTGCAGGTAAAAGGGTGAGATAAAGGTTTTTCCCTTCTTCAGAGGAAAAGAAAATGTCTCTCCTTCCTTTTGTGGATTTGTGTTAGTAATTTCAAAAACCTTTAGAGGAAATAAGCAAAGATTACTAAATGTATGTCCAATTTATTGTAACTTGTGAAATCCATTATTGCCTCCTGAATTGTTGAATAACAGGCAATCAGGAGAACGAAAAAAGAAAAAAAGGAGAGGGGGGAAAAAACCACCACAGTCTGTTTTAAGGTCTTAGGATGGGATAGATGGGAGACCCCCTGGCTACAAGGAGAATGCAGGTTTGCAGAGCTGTCACAGCCCTGCCAGGTTTGTAGGAAAAGTGCTTGTCTGTCCCCAAAGCTCAGAGGGTGCTCAGCACGCTGATGAAGGAGCTCTAAAGCAGCACAAATTGCAGCTGCCCAGGGCCCTGGGGAAGGCACAGGCAGCCAGTTTGTTCCAATTTGGCAATTACTTGTGTGGCCAAGCACTCGGATTTCAGGGATGTAGGAAAGGGCTCTTTGCAAGAACAGGACAGACATGAACACACCCAGCACTGGAACAGCACTGACCTCCTCTGCTCCTCCTAAAACCAGGAAAAGCTTCGTTGGGAGAGACTTTGGAGCCCTCTGGGATTAGAAAGCAGATTAGAAAGAGCTCTGTTGTGAATGGAAGTTGCAGAAGTCACCAACCACAGCAAGTTCAACAAGGGGAAGTGCCAGATTCTGCCCCTGGGATGGGGCAACCTTGGATGGATGGAAAGACTGGGGATGAGAGGCTGGAGAGCAGAGCTGGGAAAGGGCCCTGGGGGTGCTGGTGGTGCCAGCTGGCCCTGAGTCAGCAGTGCCCTGGCAGCCAGGAGGGACATCCCTGTCCTGGGGCATCAGGGAGGGGATTGTCCCGCTCTGCTCTGCCCTGGGGCGGCCTCACCTCAACATTGGGGCAGTTTGGGGGGACACCATGGAAGGGAGAGATTGAGCCATTGGAGAGTGTCCAAAGGAGGATGCAAGGGTGGGGAAGGGCCTTGTGGGGAAGCCGTGTGAGGACACTGAGGGCACTTGGGGTGTTCAGCTGGAGCAGAGGAGACTGAGGGGAGACCTCACTGCAGTTCCAATGCCTGGGCAGGGGCAGAGGAGGGGCAGGGACTGAGCTCTGCTCTGGGGGGACCAGGGACAGCAGCCAGGGAATGGCTGGAGCTGTGTCAGGGCAGGCTCAGGTTGGATCTCAGGCAAAGGTTCTTCCCCCAGAGGCTGGTTGGGCACTGCCCAGGCTCCCCAGGGCAGTGGGCACAGCCCCAAGGCTGCCAGAGCTCCAGGAGGGTTTGGATGATCCTCTGGGGCACAGGGGGTGACTCTTGGGGATGGGTCTGTCTCCAGGTATCCCATGTAACCCCCTGTCCAGGGGAGCCGTGCACACCCCAGGCAGTGCAGCACAGAGGGCAGAGGTCTCACTGCTGCGCTGGGGAAGGGATGTTTCAGCCACAGAATCCAGAGAAAACACATCCTGTGGGTTTAGGAGAAGGAAAATTAGGTATTCAGGAGTGGTGCTGGCAGTGATACTCCGGGAGAATTGGGAGCACGGACTTTGCAGCTGTGACAGACGATTGCCTCGCTCTTTCAGGAGAAATAACCAAATATTTTGTCAGCTCAGGTTCACAGAAACATATTGCTGACTGCACCCAGAGACAAGGGGGCTGCTTTAATGAACACTGACTCTCTAATTGGCAGTTTTCAAAGTACAAACAACAGCAGTGGCCACTGGAGGGCTCAAACACATCTTGGGAATTATTATCTCAGCCCACAGACTTGCTCAGCCCCCAAGAATGAGTCATAAATGTCATCACAGAGCTGGGAGTGAATATTTGGGAATCTGATCTCAAGCACTGTGGTCAGCCAAGTCTAATGATGAGGTAGATATTGAGCTGTCCTAAAATGGAATTTACACATTCCTCTTTCTATCTGCCTTTTGTTAAAGAATGTAAACTTAGAGAGAACCTTCTGTTCCTAATCCCCATCCCTGTTCCTCCCCACCCCTGAAAGTGTTCAAGGGGTGGAAGGGGCTTGGAGCAACCTGGGCTAGTGGAAGGTGTCCCTGCCCATGGCAGGGGGTGGAATGAGATGAGCTTTAATGTCCCTC
Source organism: Neopelma chrysocephalum (assembly GCF_003984885.1). Lineage (NCBI taxonomy): Eukaryota > Metazoa > Chordata > Aves > Passeriformes > Pipridae > Neopelma > Neopelma chrysocephalum. Next base: position 697,906 of record NW_020897949.1, read on the forward strand.
CCAACCCAAACCATGCTGGGATTCCATAATTCCATGATAATGGCCACCATTATTATGCTCAGTGCTTTAGACATAAAGTATTACTTCTTGGAAGGCTTGCAAGAAAAATCTTTTCCTTTATACCAAGTCTGAACCTGTACAAGTAAAAATGAATGCAAATAGTGATAGATGGTCATTTGACCATGTTCACATTGCAGCAGGTTAAGGTGTAGGAATCAGAGTAGTGTGATTTCTGTTAAACTGGATTATTGCAAATTAGTATTTTGTTCATTTATTTCTCAAGAACTGTCAGAAAGTCTGGACAAACTCTGGATAAAGAGGAAGAGGTTAATTAAGTAGATATTTAATAGGCTGGTGACATGAAGGAGATATGTCTTACCTAACTGTTAAAATAATATCTCATGCATTTTTACGTGAAAAGAAGTGAAAGGTCTTTACAGATTTTTCTGGGAACTGGTGTCACCTGCAGGTTATTAATCATCCTTAAAAAGCAGCACTCAGATAACTGTTTAGATGAAGTTAAACAAGTCCATTTAGAAAGCACATTGACAGTATCAGTTAATAATATCATCAACCAGCGAGGTTGGTAATATATGCAGTGCAAAACTGAGTTATATTTAACACTGCGAGCTGAAAGGTTCTTACTCAGATGGGAATTCATTATGCCAAAAAAAAACACATGGACTTGTAGTGTGAGAAGGATGGAATTCTCCACGCTGAGCTGAAATTTTAAACATAAAATTTAAAATCTAAAACTCCAATATGAGCCAGAGGAGAGGAGATGGAGTGCAATTAGCACTGATTCCCAGGGAATTAAGGGACACGCATTGAGATCCACGGTAGGCACTGCCAGGCTTTTGAAAGGGGCAGATTTGGAGTGATCCCAGCATGACCAATCCCTGCTAGAATATCCTGAGGGGGTGCCAGCATTGATAGATCTCCCAAAACCCTGATCCAGGAGAAAACTCCCTGAAAACCCACAGCCATGCACCTGGTTTTAGGAGCACATTGCCTGGCATGGCTGGGTCAGGCTGGGGTGTCCAGCTGGAAGAGCTGAGCACACAAAGAGCTTCTCAAACACTTCCTTGGCAGTGCCAGAAGCTCTGACAGATGAATTTCCATTGCCACTTGCCCCCTCGGGCCACAAACGTGTTCAAAGGTGTCCATGTCCCCCCATTCCCAGCAAACTCCAGCTCACTCCAGCCCAGACAGGCCAGGATTTGTTCAGGACATTGGTAAAGTCCAATTCCAATCCCCAGAAAATTAAAGTCAAATATATTTAATAATTAAACCTATGGAAAAAAAATGTATTTCAAAACATACTTCACTGTGTAACCAAAAGGTGATCAATAATACACTGAGAGTATCTGGTTCTAGACAGAAGGATATTTGAAATTATTATTTGATAGAAAATGACAATAAGATGAGTAGAAATGGTTAAACTCTTTACCCTGTATTTTGCATCTATCTTAAATGAAAAACAAGGCTTATGTCAATGAAATCTATGAATATTAAAGTAAAATAAATTTAATAATTAAACCTATGAAAAAAAATATATTTTCAAAACATGCATCAATGTGTAGCCAAAAAGTGATCAATAAAAAAAAGTGATCTGGTTCTAGGTAGAAGGATACTTGAAATTATTATTTGATAAAACACGAGATTAGTAGAAATGATAGAGCTCTTTAGCCTGCATTTTGCATCTATCTTCAATTAAAAACATTTGTTCATCTATCTCAAACGAAAAACAGAAGTTAAATCAATGAAATCTCTAAAAATTAAAGTAAAGTAAATTTAATAATTAAACTTACGAAAAAAAAATATGTTTCCAAAGCAAACTTCATTGTGGAGCCAAAAGGTGATCAATAATATACTGAGAGTATCTGGTTCTAGATAGAAGTATATTTGAAATTATTATTTCCATTATAAATATATAATATAATACAAAGATACATAATACAAATATCCTGAGGCATTTTTTCCAGTCTTGTTTGGTGGTGCAGTTACTGTTGGAGTTTAAATTAATGGGCCAGATTTTGCCCAGTATAGAATCGACTTAAAGAAGATCAATAAAGTTCCAAGATTCCCTAAAAAAATGGGTTTGGCTTAATCAACTACTCTTCCTTATAATTTGAGAGCTAAAATAGACATAAAACAATAAGAAAATAAATTCTCATTAGAAAAATCAATTTTATTTGTTTTATAGTTAGGGTTTTTTATTTTAATAGCATTGTAGAAGCTACGTGGAGCAAATGGAGAAGGGAGAGGCAAAACACTGGTAAAATAGTCCAAAAAAAATTACATTTATGTACAAAGACTTTTGGGGAAGACTTTTTGTCACTGTTCCTTGGCCTCCCTTCACCATCTGGATGACTCCTTCCCAGGCAATTACACAGCAGCAAATGAGCCACCTCACTTATCGAGTCCTTGAAATTGGAAGCTGCCAGATTCCTTCTTTTCACAATTCCATATTCCAGCTCACTTTCTGTCTTTCCCACTCTGACCCAGCAGCTCTGACATTGATTTCTACGTAATGAACAGTCCACGGATTGTTCTATGAACTGTCAAGACTGACAAAATGTGCTGCTCTCCAAGAATAATTTATAGCCTGTGCTTTGGCCGTTCCTCTGGAGGAATGTGGGTTGATCTCCTCAGGCAAGGGAAGATATGAACGGAGTTTTCAGGAGAGCTGCAGCAGTGAGGGAGGTGGTTTCATTCCCTGAATTTCCTTCAGTCATTTAAACAAGAACAAGCTTTTTCTAGTCTTTGAAAAAATAAAGTCCAAACTTCAGGCTGGGCAGGCAAAACAACCCCAGCAGGCCAAACAACCTTCTTGTTATTGTTCATGGGCTGCAGGAGGTTTGGCAGTGAAGTTCCAGCTGTGATGTAAGGCTGGATTCCAGGTCTGTGGGATGGTTATACCTGGTGTGTGTACACAGAACATTCAGTCACAAGTTCCCTGGGTGGTCCTGGGTGTCTCTGCATAAAGGAGGCCCTGGGCTGACGTGAGCCAGCCAACAGACTGGAGAGCACGGACAGCCCTGGAGCAGTGAACTGTTCTGAGGCAAAGTGCTTGGCTGAACTCCTGCCACCTGCACAGCAAAACATGTCCCAGGATCACTCCAGGCAGAACTTTCAGACAGTCCCAGAATCAGATTCCCAGGATGGTTTGGGTTGGAAGGGATCTCAAAGCCCATCCAGTCTCACCTCTGCCATGAGTAGGGACACCTTCCACTGTCCCAGGTTGCTCCAACCTGGCCTTGGACACTTCCAGGGATGGGACAGCCCCAGCTTCTCTGGGAAACAAGAGATGGTCTCCTTCCAGATCCTGTCCTATAGGTACCACTGGTACTCATGTGTTTGTGTGCTTAAATATGTTGATTTACACCAGGATGAAGAATCACATAGACCCAGTGACTCCACCCTGGCAGTTCCAGCTGGAGAATTGACCACCCCAAACCAAAACAGGGAATATTTTTGTCCATCAGTAAAGACCTTTGTCTAAGCCCCCTCACTCATTGCAACCTGAGCAGTTTTTTGTTTTGAGAATTGAACTAAACCAGTTCCCACATTTTATATTGGTGAAAAACTGAGTCAGCATCTCCTCAGTTCAGCCATTCAATTGATTGAAAGGACTCAAAGCAAAAACATTGCACCTGCCAAACCTTCTAAAAGCTTCACATTGCAAGACATTTGATATTTAAAGCATTCTGTTTGAATTGAAAGTTTATTAGATTTGTTTCATCTAACACTGAAGGTAGCTAACAGCTTCTCATATTCACCCTCACCAGAAACTCAGCTAAAATCTGTAAGTCAGAGCAGGACTCAATCTTTTGAAACTAAAGGAGACTTCTCCTGATTATTTTCACATTATTTTTCCCCATCTAATATTACATCAAAATATTCTACCTCATAACTGAAGGCTTTCCCAAAGAATCAGTTGTACCCAGGCAACATGTATTAATGGTGGCTCAATGGAAAATTTCTGGAGATTTATTGGCATCAGTAAATAAAAAGTGTAGAGTAAAAATTAATCTTAATTAATTCTTAAGAGCAAAATGATGATGAAAAGAGACTGAAATAGTTCCCATTTTACAAGGATTTCTCAGTCAAAGACATCAAGTCAAATTTAATGAAAGACTTATGAATTAAGAGCTCAAATGCTTAGGTCAGGCAGTTCACCTCTTCTGTCTTTATTGCCAGCAGCTTCCAGAGGAACATGGAATTCACAACCTTGGATTCAAAGGGAACAGAAAGAGAGGAAGGAAAAGAATTAGGAAGAAATTGTTGCTTGTGAGGGTGGGGAGGCCCTGGCACAGGTTGCCCAGAGAAGCTGTGG